>NC_134358.1:557547227-557567227 GCF_048569485.1 Anomaloglossus baeobatrachus | reverse complement strand
AGGTACTGCAACAACACACCCCACACCCCGAGATAGGCACATCAGACACCAAATCCTTGTTGCCTCCCTCCAGGGGCTGATGTCCACACTAGGTGGGGTGGAGCCAGGCGGTTGGCCCCACCCACTGAGGAGTTCACAGTCCTGGAGGCGGGAAAAGGAAGAGAGAACAGTTAGAGAGGTGAAAGAGAGAGGAGTGAAGTGGTAGTAGAGGAGCAGACTGACCGTGTCCGGGTACGTGGCCCGGGCACCAAGAGCAAGGTTGGCAGACGGTGGTGGCCGTCTGCAGGAGAGGCAGATCAACACGGAACCGTAGGAGCGGGGAAGGGCGGTGGCCCGCCGGTACCGAGCCGGGGAGCGAAGAGAAGCCAGCACAAACCGGCAGGGCCTGCGGACCCCGACCAGGCTTGGAGTCGCCGTTAAACAGGTCAAATCCGTTAGTGACCGGAACCCCAGGGGTTTCAAAACAGCCAAGACCCGACTGAAGGCAACCGTCCAAAAAGCAACAGGGGAATACAGCTACCGCCACAGCTAGAATTCCCAGGGCCAGAGCCTGCGGGCAAAAGGGCTCCTCCTGCATATATCCATGCTGGGGAGCGGGTTACCGGTGGGAAGCCATCGGGACCGAACATACACAAAGGGTGCAGGGAAAGGCAGCCACCACCAACCGTCCGGGAGAAACCACAGCAGCCGGCTGCGGGACCCGTCCATCCAGCCGTTTGTTTTACTGGAGACTCTGCATCTGTTCTTGGCTGAGTGAGTACCACCGTGCCATCTGGCACCGTGCTGCCCCCCGCGACCCTGCACCTCACCAACCGTACCTCCCCGTCACACCTTACCGGGCCCCGGGACAACCAACCCCTACCCATGGAGGGGGAAACAACATCCCAGCTGCTCCCTGTCATCGCTCCTGGGATCCCCGTCACCAGCAGCGGTGGTGCCCAACCTCACCACAACCCGTGGGTGGCGTCACGGACCAAATCCCCAAACCAAAGTACCCCCTTTCACTCACGGGCGAGAAGCGCCGCTCGAGTCCCCGGATCCGGCCCACCGCTCGAGCCACCGAGCAGCAGCAGCGCCGGACCTGAGCGTGGTGAGCGCAGCGCTCTCCCCGCCCGCGACAACTTTGCGTCATGAACAGGATCTTACCGTTCTACCGGCTGGTAGAAGTGCGCTTTGTGTCCCGCCGGTGGTATCCGGCCAAAAAAATTCAGAAGCCGCCATCTTGGGTGCGAAGATTTTCCCGCTCGAGCGTCTTCTCGAGCAGTGGAGGCGCGAAAGCCGAAGCCCCACCCCTGAAGAGGAGGTGCTGAGAAAGAACCAAGGGGGGCGGAAACAAGATGTCCGCGCCCGACGAGGCCGATGGAGGAGCGGCGGTCGCAGCCGTAGCGGCGCCCGCGAATGAGAATGGGCCAGGCCGTGCTCCGGCCGCACGAGCAGGGGAGGCCGCGGCCCCCGCCATTGCCCAGGTGATGCCGTTCTCCTTGCCCTATGTGCCCGGAGCTACCTGGCTGCCGCAGTACGTCGGGAAACCTGACGCTTTGCAGGTCTTCCGGAAGAAGCTTAAACCGGTCCTAGAACTGTATCCCCTGACCGACAAGCAACGTGCAGCGGTAGTGCTGGGGCAGCTAACCGGCACGGCTGAGCAGGAGACGGAGACCTGGACAGAGGGGGACCGGTCCTCCGTGGCCACCATCTTTGAAAAGCTACAGATTGCCTTCGAGACCCGCACCAAAGCCGAGCTGCGGATGCAGTTTTACCAATGCCGACAGCGACCTGCAGATAGTATTAGAGACTATGCCTTGCGCCTGCAAACTTCCCTCCGCACACTGAAGCGGGTGGATGCCATTAATGATGCAGATGTGTCGCCCGGGGACCAGGGGGTACTCAGATCCGGGCCACGAGGTCACTTCTGTGGGTATCACGGTGGCGTGACCCGGTCTGTGATCCCAAGCTCCACAGTAAAAGGGGGTTTGGTAAGGGAGATTGTCCGTGACGCCACCCACGGTTGTGGTGATTGTGACACCACTGCTGCTCTTTATGGGGATCCCGGGAGCGGTGACAGGGAGCAGCTTGGTTGTTATTTCTCCCCTCCATGGGTAGGGGGTTGGTTGTCCCGGGGCCCGGTGATGGGGTAAGCAGGGAGCAGGGCGCAGTGCTGCGGTGCGGTGCCTGAGGGTACGGGCGTACTCACAAGTATTTCACACAGAGTCACGGGTAACTAGGAATTGTCGGTGTCCGCAGCCTTCGGTACGGGGGTGTTAGTGTCCCACACACGGTGCAGCAGCTCCTGTTGTTCTTTCCCTGCAGCCAGGTGCCTCTCTCTCCACTCTCTTCCTCTTTCTCCTCAGCCGGGAACGGGGAATCCACTCCCCTGCAGTGTTCCGGGTCACCCTAGGTACCGTCGGGCCACCACCCTGCTCCGGCTACCTCTGGCCCCTTCCTCACTGCAGCCTGTCCCGGCCCTCTCGGAGCACGCTTCACTATCAGCCTGGGAGCTACAACTCCAGACTCCTCTTCTGTCTGTCTCTCCAAACACTCTGCTCCAGCCCCTCCCCTCTGCTCTGCTTTTCTCTTACCCTGGGGGATGTGGTTTGTCCTGCTGCACCGGTGTGAGATCAGATTACCAAGGAGGATTAACTCTTTCTGTGACAACCTGGCTTTGCCAGGGCGTCACATACCCCCTTGGTAAAACACGGCCCGTCCTCGGGCCATCTGGCCACCAACATTTATTAAAACTGGAAAAATCAACACATTACAATCATACATCTTCCCACATCGGGAGGTACGTTTTCTAAAACTTTAAACTGTTCTACCACCCCACACCTGCGGAGCAGATGGCCTCCTCCTGAACCTGAGGGCGTTCAACAGGGGTGACAGTCCATAAAACAGTCAACTTTTTTAACTTGTGGGTAGCCGTCCATGCTCCATTACCACTGCCGCTGCCGCCACTCCCAGTACGGGGCACGGGTTCCGTGCTCTGCCTCCTGCTCAGAAGCCAGGCCCACTTGGATGCCCTTGGCGCAGGCTACAACCGGCCTCGCTAACTGCCGAGGGCTCCATCTCTCACTGGCCTGCTCCTCCTCTCTGCAGGTGCACTCCGGCTGCTCCACAGCCGTGACGGGGTACCTGGGAGCGGCTGGCGCCACATCTGGGGCAGACTTCCAAGCGGGTGCCACCTCCGTTGCGGCCGGGCGGACTGCCGGAGCCGACGTCATCACCGTGGCGGCTAGGCTGACTGCCGGAGCCGGGTAAGATGTTATCGGGGTTGCGGCTACTGCTTGTCCAGGAACGGAATTAGGCAAAGTCTTGGCGTACCTGCCTTTATAGTCCTGGTCACATAAACTGCGGTTCCTTCCTCCTGCTACCCCTTGGTACTCGGGAGCAGTCCTTCCAGCAACTTTTAAAGTTTCCTTTTCGCTTCCGGTCCTCCGGAGCTTCACTTCCGCCCGCGTTCTCAGGGGGCGGAGCCTTTTTTTCGCGCCCGCCGCTCAGAGAAGAAGGCGCCAAGCTGTGGTTTTTGGCGCCTAAAATGGCGGCTAAGATGGCGGACTTCGGGATTTTTCCTCAGCGGGACGCCGCTGATGGACGGGGCAAGGTGCACTTCCACCAGGTAACTGGATGGGTTCGATCCTGTTCGTGACGCCAAATGTGTCGCCCGGGGACCAGGGGGTACTCAGATCCGGGCCACGAGGTCACTTCTGTGGGTATCATGGTGGCGTGACCTGGTCTGTGATCCCAGGCTCCACAGTAAAAGGGGGTTTGGTAAGGGAGATTGTCCGTGACGCCACCCACGGTTGTGGTGATTGTGACACCACCGTTGCTCTTTATGGGAATCCCGGGAGCGATGGTATGGAGCAGCTTGGTTGTTATTTCTCCCCTCCGTGGGTAGGGGGTTGGTTGTCCCGGGGCCCGGTGATGGGGTAAGCAGGGAGAAGGGCGCAGTGCTGCGGTGCGGTGCCTGAGGGCACGGGCGTACTCACAAGTATTTCACACAGAGTCACGGGTAACTAGGAATTGTCGGTGTCCGCAGCCTTCGGTACGGGGGTGTTAGTGTCCCACACACGGTGCAGCAGCTCCTGTTGTTCTTTCCCTGCAGCCGGGTGCCTCTCTCTCAACTCTCTTCCTCTTTCTCCTCAGCCGGGAACGGGGAATCCACTCCCCTGCAGTGATCCGGGTCACCCTAGGTACCGTCGGGCCACCACCCTGCTCCGGCTACCTCTGGCCCCTTCCTCACTGCAGCCTGTCCCGGCCCTCTCGCAGCACGCTTCACTATCAGCCTGGGAGCTACAACTCCAGACTCCTCTTCTGTCTGTCTCTCCAAACACTCTGCTCCAGCCCCTCCCCTCTGCTCTTCTTTTCTCTTACCCTGGGGGATGTGGTTTGTCCTGCTGCACCGGTGTGAGATCAGATTACCAAGGAGGATTAACTCTTTCTGTGACAACCTGGCTTTGCCCGGGCGTCACACAGACAGCAACAAAATGTTGGTCGAGCAGTTCGTGCAGGGGATGGGATCCCCGGAGGACCGCAAACAGCTTCGGCTGTGGGCCCTAGAACACCCTAACGTGGACTTTGCCGTGCTGAAAGAACGGGCCATCAAAGCTCTGCAACCACCAGCATCCAACGTCCCAGAGGCGGCCCCATGGCCAGCTGAGACGGCCCCCATCGTGGTAGCCCCTTCTCTCCCAGCTCCCTTGGCGCCTGCAGTCCCGGGCGGAATGATGGAGTAGCTGGCTGCCCAGGTCCGTCGCATGGATGGAGACCTCGCCAAGATCCTCGCCGCACTCCAGCCTCCGACGAGACCCAAGCCCCCGGGGAGGATGCAGCTCGCCGACAGGCCGGAGGACGTCCCCTGGATGCAGCGGAGAAGGGCCAATGACTCACGGTATGGACCTCCAATTTGTTACAGGTGCAGCAAGCCCGGCCACTACTCCTGACGGTGTCCATTAAACGAGCAACCCCTGGGGCCAAGGGCCAATCCTCAGGAGTAGAACCTAGTGACACCCCAGACTGGCGGGACCGGTACATCGGAGCCCGGCCCATCATCCCTCTGGCAGTAGACGGCATCCCGCTGATGGCACTCCTGGACACTGGATCCCAGGTAACCACGATACCATACACGTTGTATCAGCGGTATTGGGGGGATGATGAACTTGCCCCTCCAGACGGTAGCATGACACTGATCGCAGCTGATGGACTCCCCTTGACTCAAGTGGGATACAAACAAGTGGCCATGACCGTGGGACGGGCTGAACTGCAGCACCAGGGAATGATTGTGATAATGAATGAACCCAGCGACCATGACCCGAAGGTAGTGCTAGGGACTAATGCGATGGAGCACTGCATGAGTGAGGTGCTGACCCTACTGCACAAACTGGCCGCCACTGCAGCAGGAGGCTGACAGAGGGCTGTGCAGCGTGAGATCCGGGCCTTGATGTATCGGCAGCAAGTGAACTCAACAGGAGGGGAGATTGGGGGAGTGAGAGTGATGGATGCGGCCCCTTTGATTGTGCCTCCCAGGAGCGAAATGATGATTTGGTGCAGGGCGGCGGTAGGACCCCAGGGGCGTGATTACCCAGCCATGGTAGAGCCCATGCCCTCCGAACACTGGCCCACAGTAATGGCCGCCCGAGGTGTAGTAGATGTCAAGAAGGGGAGAGTGCCCGTAAGGGTGTTAAACTGCGGGGAGGAGGAGGTTAGGCTTCCCTTGCCAAGCTGCTTACCCTAGATCCCCACACCATCCAGGAGGCCGTTCCCCCGACCTCACCGCCTCCTGCCAGTCACCACCCATCCCTGGGGCGGTTAGATGAGTGGTGTCAAGAGTTACATGTAGGTACTGTTGTTACCCCCACACATCACAAAGAAGGGGTATACCGGGTGGTACAGGAGTACGAGCAGGTTTTCAGCAAACATTCACTAGATTTTGGGCGGATTAAAGGGGTCCAACACCATATCCCCACCGGCGAGCATCCCCCCATTAAAGAGAGATACAGACCTATCCCACCCGCACACTACCAAAGCGCCAAAGACATGTTGAGGAACATGAAGGAGGCGGGGGTTATTCGGGATAGCTGCAGTCCCTGGGCCGCCCCGCTGGTGCTGGTAAAGAAAAAGGATGGCACCATGAGGATGTGTGTGGATTACCAGAAGATTAACCAGATAACGCATAAAGATGCCTACCCTCTGCCCCGTATTGAAGAGTCACTGGCCGCACTGAGAACCACTAACTACTTCTCTACCCTGGACCTCACCAGTGGGTACTGGCAGGTGGCCGTGGCGCCCGAAGACCGTGAGAAGACTGCCTTCGCTACACCCATGAGACTCTGTAAGTTCAATAGCATGCCGTTCGGGCTGTGCAACGCCCCTGGAACCTTCCAACGGCTGATGGAATGCTGTCTGGGACATCTGAATTTTGAGACCGTCTTGCTGTACCTGGACGATGTAATTGTATACTCACAGACGTATGAAGCCCACCTGGAGCACCTAGCTGAGGTGTTTGCGTCCCTTGCCAAGTATGGGATGAAATTGAAGCCCTCCAAGTGCCATCTATTGAAGCCCAGGGTGCAGTACCTCGGACATGTGGCGGACGCAGAAGGCGTCGCCCCAGATCCCGAAAAGATCGCTGCCATTCAGGACTGGCCGAGGCTGACCACGGTGAGAGAGGTGAGACAGTTCCTGGGCCTGGTGGGCTACTATCGCCGCTTCATTAAGGGATACACGAAGATGGCCGCCCCCATGCAAGACCTCCTCGTGGGACAGACCAAGGGTGGCAGGTCCCCTGGAACCCCGTTGACGTGGGAAGGAAAACATGAAGAGTCCTTCCGCCAGCTGAAGACGGCCTTGACCGGGGAAGAAATCCTGGCGTACCCCGACTACAGTCTCCCATTCATCCTCTACACCGATGCCAGTAATGTAGGCTTGGGAGCAGTCATCCCAGGTCCAGGACGGAAGGGAGAAGGTGATCGCTTATGCTAGCCGGAAACTCCGACCTACGGAAAGGAACCCTGAGAACTACAGCTCTTTCAAGCTTGAGCTCTTAGCACTGGTGTGGGCCATCACCGAGCGATTCCGCCATTACCTAGCGGCAGCCACGTTCACAGCTTATACGGACAATAACCCGCTAACCCATCTGAATACAGCTAAGCTGGGTGCATTAGAGCAGTGGTGGGTGACCAGGTTGGCTAACTATAACTTCACCATCAAGTACCGAGCCGGCCGTAAAAATGCTAACGCAGACGCACTCTCCCGAATGCCCCACCTGTTGGGAGAGGGGCCGGACGATGATGACCTCGAAGAAATCGAATTGCCTGTGTCCCACCGGCCGCTAACTGAGAAGGTGCATGTCCAGCAACAACAAGTGAACTTAGACCCGCTGCCCAGCCAAGGGTGGCAAGAAGCCCAGGACCAGGCACCTGCTGTCCGCTTGGTCAAGACCCTGGTGGAACAAGGCTCTGCCGGAATAGACCCTGCCGCCCCCGCCGAGGCCCAACGACTGTGGAGGGAACGAGCCTGGCTGCACCTGCACCAGGGGAAGCTGTATCGGGAATTGATCAACCCGAAGACCCATGAGAAGGTTCGCCAGCTGGTGGTTCCCCAGACTAACGTGCCCACTGTTCTTCAGGCATACCATGACGGTGCCGGGCACTTTGGGTGGAAGAAGCTGGAGATGCTGTTGAGGGAGCGATTCTATTGGAGTGGGATGCGGGAGTCTGTGGAGGCTTGGTGCGAAGAATGCGGTCCCTGTGCACTGAGGAGAAGGGACGAGGCCAGCCAGAAGGCCCCTTTGCGCCCAATCATTACGCATCAGCCGCTGGAGCTGGTCGCCCTCGACCACGTGAAGCTCACCCCTAGCCGAAGTGGGTACACCTACGCTCTGACCATTGTAGACCACTATTCAAGATTTATGGTGGTTGTCCCAGTCAAGGACCTGACCGGCCGTACCGCCGCTAGAGCATTCCAGGCCTATTTCTGCCGACTGCACGGGTACCGGGAGAGGGTGCTTACCGACCGGGGCCCGGCTTTTGAAGCGGAGGTGTTTCAAGAATTCTGCCAGTTGTACGGCTGCAAGAAAATCCGGACCACGCCTTACCATGCCCAGAGCAATGCCATGTGTGAAAAGGTGAACCATCTGGTCCTGAGTCTCCTCAAGACGTTACCGCTAGAAGAGCGGAACCTGTGGCCAGAAAAGCTGCCTGACCTGGTCGATATGTACAATAACATCCCTTCCAGCTCTACCAAATGTACACCGGCGTACCTGATGAGAGCTCGGCCAGGCCGGCTGCCAGTAGACCTAGAAATGGGTTTGTAAGCCCCAGAAGCCCTCCCTTCGACTGCTGGATGGGCCAGTCGGCGGAGGGCGCATTACCGACAGGTCCAAGAATACGTAGAAAAGAACTTGTGCCGGAGTCGGGGACAGCAAGAACAGTGCTTCAACAGGAAGGCTCCCGCAGGTCCCTTTCAGCCTGGAGATGTAGTGCTGAAGCGAAAGAGAAGAACCCATAAGCTGGACGATCAATGGGAGAGGACTCCATATGTTATACAATCCACTGAATGGGAGAATGGGAAGGCCTACCAGATTAGTCGTGACCAGGGGAAGACTTCGGCTACGGTTTCCAGGGACCACCTGAAGAGGTGCCCACCACCGTTGAGGATGGCAACTGAAGTTCCGGCCCCCAGACCAGCTGGGGAGAAAGAAAAAGAGGTAATCCACACCATGATGGGCGATTTCCCGGCAGATTGGCCTATGCAGAACGGCGCAGTGATTCTTCCCGTGATACTGTTCCCACAACCCGTGGAAGAAAAAGAGATGGAAGTAGCCGCCAATGAACCAGTGCCAGGGATGCACCTGTACCCAGCCCCCCCTATGTCTCCGCCTGCCCCACACGATAGATGGGAAGGGGAACCAGTTGTTTCCTCCGCCCCACTGCCGGTCACCACTAACATTGGGCCCCGAAGGTCCACGCGCCCCAACCTAGGCCGACCCCCGCTTAGGTACAGGGAAACTACCATTTAGGGGTGTTATACGTTTGAGTGTGTAAATGAGCAAATGAATGAATGAATCAAACCGTACAAATAACCTGATTGGCACCGTGATTGATCCGGCTGTTCCCGGCAAGTTGTCCCCGCAGGGACCCTTTGTTACCGTTGCATGAGGAACTCTTCATGGACATGCCTGAGAACTTGCAGGGCACCCACGAACTGGTGGGATTGTAAATAAGTTGGGGGTATGTTTTCCGTTGCCGCCTCCAGGGAGAGGCTGATTTGAGGGATGGGCCTGGAGAAAAGTGATGGCCCAGGCCCGCCACTACCGCAACCGGTGGCAATCCTCCGGGGGTCAGGGGTCCCCCATGGATGTGGGGTCCCCTGAAGTGACAGCCGGGTGCGAGACACCGTACCCATTCCCGCTCGGGCAGCCTGGATCTGGACTTGGGTCAAGGGGTGCTGCCCACTTCTTAGGGGCAGCATCAGGGCTAGGTTGCTTGGGTGGGAGAGCGGAAGCCGTCCGTCCGTTAGTAGTAAAAATTAATATATGTGTTTTGCAACGTTTAAGTGACATGCCTCCCGTAAGGGAAGCTTTGAAATGCATACTGTGTTGTTGTTTTATATTTTTACAGTTAAAAATAAAAATAAAACCGGTGATGGACGGGCAGCCCGCGGACGGTCTGCATTTAACCAAGGGGTAATGTGGCGCCCTGGACTAGCCAGGTCGTCACAGGTACTGCAACACACACCCCCACCCTGAGACAGGCACATCAGCCAGACACAAAATCCTTGTTGCCTCCCTCCAGGGGCTGATGTCCACACCAGGTGAGGTGGAGCCAGGCGATTGGCCCCACCCACTGAGGAGTTCACAGTCCTGGAGGCGGGAGAAGGAAGTCAGATCAGTTAGGGAAGTGCAAGAAAGAGGAGTGGAGAGAGTAAAGAGGAGTAAACTGACGGTGTCCGGGTGTGTGGCCCGAGCACTAAGAGCAAGGTTGGCAGATGGTGGTGGCCGTCTGAAGGAGAGGCGAATCAACGCGGAACCGTAGGACCGGGGACGGGCGGTGGCCCGCCGGTACCGAACCGGGGAGCGAAGTGAAACCAGCACAAACCGGCAGGGCCTGCGGACCCCGACCAGGCTTGGAGTCGCCGTTAATAGGTCAAATTCGTCAGTGACCGGAACCCCAGGGGTTTCCTAACAGCCAAGACCCGATAGAAGGCAACCGTCCGACCAGTAGAAGGAAATACAGCTACCGCCACAGCTAGAGTTCCAAGGGCCAGAGCCTGTGGGCAAAAGGGCTCCTCCGGCACATATCAATGCTGGGGAGCGGGTTACCGGTGGGAAGCCATCGGACCGAACATACACAAATGGTGCAGGGAAAGGCAGCCACCACCAACCATCCAGGAGAAACCACAGCAGCCGGCTGCGGGACCCGTCCATCCAGCCGTTTGGTTTACCAGAGACTTTGCGTACATTTGTGGCTGAGTGAGTACAACCGTGCCATCCGGCACCGCGCTGCGCAGTCCAGGCGACCCTGCACCTTGCCAGCCCTGCCTCCCCGTCACCTCACCGGGCCCCGGGACCACCAAACCCCTACCCACGGAGGGGGAAAACAACATCCCAGCTGCTCTCTACCATCGCTCCCGGGATCCCATCACCCGCAGCGTGGTGCCCAACCTCACCACAACCCATGGGTGGCGTCACGGACTAAATCCCCCAAACCAACCACCCCTTTCACTCACGGGCGAGGAGCGCCGCTCGAGTCCCTGGATCTGGCCCACCGCTCGAGCAGCATCGCAGCAGCGCCGGACCCGAGCATTAGCGAGCGCAGCGCAGCGGTGTCTTCCCCGCCCGCGACAGATAGATAGAAGGATAGAAAGAGGGATAGATAGATAGATAGACAGAGGGATAGATAGATAGATAGAGGGATAGATAGATAGAGGGATAGATAGATAGAGGGATAGATAGATAGATAGAGGGATAGATAGATAGAGGGATAGATAGATAGAGGGATAGATAGATAGATAGATAGATAGATAGAGGGAGGGATAGATAGATAGATAGATATAGGGATAGATAGATAGAGGGATAGATAGATAGATAGAGGGATAGATAGATAGATAGAGGGATAGATAGATAGTGGGATAGATAGATAGATAGATAGATAGATAGATAGATAGAGGGATAGATAGATAGATAGAGGATAGATAGATAGATATATGGATAGATAGATAGATAGATAGATAGATAGATAGATAGATAGATAGATAGATAGATAGATAGATAGAGGGATAGATAGATAGAGGGATAGAGGGATATATGGATAGATAGATAGATAGATAGATAGATAGATAGATAGAGGGATAGATAGATAGATAGAGGGATAGATAGAGGGATAGATAGATAGATAGAGGGATAGATAGATAGATAGATAGATAGGGGGATAGATAGATAGATAGATAGATAGATAGATAGAGGGATAGATAGATAGATAGAGGGATAGATAGATAGATAGATAGAGGGATAGATAGGGGGATAGATAGATAGATAGATAGATAGATAGATAGATAGATAGATAGAGGGATAGATAGATAGATAGATAGATAGAGGGATAGATAGAGGGATAGATAGATAGAGGGATAGATAGAGGGATAGATAGATAGAGGGATAGATAGATAGATAGATAGATAGATAGAGGGATAGATAGATAGATAGAGGGATAGATAGAGGGATAGATAGATAGATAGAGGGATAGATAGATAGGGGGATAGATAGATAGAGGGATAGATAGAGGGATAGATAGATAGATAGAGGGATAGATAGATAGATAGAGGGATAGATAGGGGGATAGATAGATAGATAGATAGATAGATAGATAGATAGATAGAGGGATAGATAGATAGATAGAGGGATAGATAGGGGGATAGATAGATAGATAGATAGATAGATAGATAGAGGGATAGATAGAGGGATAGATAGATAGAGGGATAGATAGATAGATAGATAGATAGAGGGATAGATAGATAGATAGAGGGATAGATAGAGGGATAGATAGATAGATAGATAGAGGGATAGATAGATAGATAGATAGATAGATAGGGGGATAGATAGATAGAGGGATAGATAGAGGGATAGATAGATAGATAGATAGATAGAGGGATAGATAGATAGATAGAGGGATGATAGGGGGATAGATAGATAGATAGATAGATAGATAGATAGATAGAGGGATAGATAGATAGATAGATAGAGGGATAGATAGATAGAGGGATAGATAGATAGATAGATAATAGAGGGATAGATAGATAGATAGATGTGAAACACATATACAGTATACACATATAGTCACCCCACTACATATTGTAATCTTGCACCTTTCAGTGACTTTCATAGGGCACTAAAGGGTGTTTAGCCTTGAATTTAGCCACAAAATAAATAATTAAATGAAGAAAAAAAAATGTTCTGAAGTCCCACCTATTTTTGTTAGCCAGATAAGGTAAAGCAGATACCTGCAGCCTGCAGCCCACATCTGTCAGCTTTACCTTGGCTTGTTAATCCAAAGCAGAGGGCACCTCACACTGTTGTTTTAAATTATTTATTTAAAATGTAAAAATTATTTTTAAAAAAATTGGATCACCAGCAGAGTGTAGCAGACAGCTGGGGGCTAGGTACTCTCAGGCTGGGGAGGCCCAATTATTATTGCACCTTCCCCAGCCTAGAAATAACATGCCGCAGCCACCCCAGAAGTGGCGCATCCATTAGATGCTCCAATCCTAGCACTTTGCCTCAGCTTATCTCGTTGTCCTGGTGTAGTGGCAAACAAGGGTTGATGCCAGCTGTGAATTGACAGCTGGCGTTAAGCCCAGGTAATGGTAATGGGTGGGCGTCTAGCAGTCACTAGTCACTGTACTGTTTATGTGAAGAAATAAAGTTCATTTCTTAGAAGTGCTGGATATTTCTGATGGATTCTGTTTGTCTTGTCCCGGTCGTGTCACCGGTTTGGGGACGGCTGGGGGGAGCGAGCGAGGCAGCGGTGCAAATAAATGTGACCCTACAAGGGCAGTTTTTCGATGCCAAATAATATAACGTTCTCTCTATCTGCGGGGATAATTAGCCACTTTGAGGCAACCGAGGAGTCACGTCCTATCACCAGCAGCTCGCAGCAATTTCTGAGCAAAGTGACACAAGCCGTTCCGTGTCCTTCCGGAAATTAGACGCCTGGTAGTAGTTGGCAATGGTGGTGTCTTGTGGAGGGGAACCTGCTGCCTCCGCTACCTGCTGTTACTCAATTAACACTGCCTGTCACTGCGGAGGCCCAAGTGTTGGTGAAGGACAGGAGCCCGGAGGCCGGTGGAGGACATGACTGACAGCCTTTCTTCTGCCAACATAGTCTTGAAATGAAAGACGTTAGACTAGGGAAGTGAGACAAAGGACGGAAGCGTAGTGATCAGACACAGGGGAACCCGGAGGAGAGCAAAAACAAAAATAGGAATCTTAATGTCACCCTATGGTTCCAGGTCCAGAAACCTCTTAACTACCTTAGGCCACCAGGGATGTTACCATATATTTCATCACATCTCTAGACCACCAACAATCTAACCTAATTTCTATAAAACTCTAGACCACCAGGGATGTTACCAATAATTCCTTCACATCTCCAGACCACCAGGGATGTTACCATTTATTTCATCACATCTCTAGACCACCAACAATCTAACCTAATTTCTATAAAACTCTAGACCACCAGGGATGTTACCAATAATTCCTTCACATCTCCAGACCACCAGGGATGTTACCATTTATTTCATCACATCTCTAGACCACCAACAATCTAACCTAATTTCTATAAAACTCTAGACCACCGGGGATGTTACCAATAATTTCTTCACATCTCTAGACCACCAGGGATGTTACCATTTATTTCATCACGTCTCTAGACCACAAGGAATCTAACCTAATTTCTATAAAACTCGAGACCACCAGGGATGTTACCAATAATTTCTTCACAATCTCCAGACCACCAGGGATGTTACCATTTATTTCATCACATCTCTAGACCACCAACAATCTAACCTAATTTCTATAAAACTCTAGACCCACCAGGGATGTTACCAATAATTTCTTCACATCTCTAGACCACCAGGGATGTTACATTTATTTCATCACGTCCTCTAGACCACAAGGAATCTAACCTAATTTCTATAAAACTCGAGACCACCGGGGATGTTACCAATAATTTCTTCACATCTCTAGACCACCAGGGATGATGTTACCATTAATTTCTTCACTTCACCAGACCACCAGGGATGTCACCAATAATGTCTTCACATCTCCAGACCACCAGGGATGTTACCAATAATTTCTTCCCATCTACAGACCACCAGGGATGTTACCAATAATTTCTTCCCATCTACAGACCACCAGGGATATTACTAATAATTTCTTCACATCTCCAATACACGTTGTTGTCTAGACAAAAAGGTGTATTGATATCGACAAACATACAGTTATACTCTGTTTTATCAGCAGGTAATTATCACTGCAGGACGTCTCGTGCCTCCTGGTACAACCAAACCCCTACCACTGCAGTTTATTGTCAATATACAATGTACACAGAGAGCCTGGGGTGTGGGTGGGGATAGCTTTCTCACCTCTGCTATATGCTACGTCATAAAAATTCTGATTGCACCACATCTGCTGCACACCAGTAAACTAAGTGATGCATCGCTGGAATCAGGGTCTCTGCCCCTACATTATGCTGCTCTTAGATAAGGCAGTACAAATCTGGTCAACCAGAGTCCCTTTAAGAAAAAAAGGATTTCTGTGGAATAAGACATTGGATCGCACATATCAACATGTCATTTTATTCAGCTTCCTATAATCTACATGACCATATAGATGGTTGAGGAGGGATAATCTTTCTGACAGATTCTCCTCAAAGAAATCTTGTCACAATATGACTTATTGGGTAACGAGGGATAGGGGCCCCTATGCTGTCCCTCACGGTATGGTGGTCTTATGCTATCCCTAATCTCAGGGATACTCCTAATGGTGAAGATGCCTGAGTCCCATTCCTGATTTCTCTCCTCCCCCTCCTACCAGGGAAGGATCGGGCAGGAGTGTGAAGTTAAAAACAGTTGTAGACAGACAAGGGAAAACCAAAACTCTGACACACTGCACACACACTGGATATGACAATAAGAGATTCAGGAGGAAAACAAGAGCAGGAAGGAATTTACAAAAGACAACACGCAACTGCACCAAGCAACAAGAACAAAAAGCACCAGAATGTCTGGGAAACCATACCAGACCAATTAAGACAAGCTATAGCTAGCATAGGAGGAAGGACGCATCCAGTATATATAGGAGGAGAGCAGATGTGATTTGCTGCCTCACAGCAGGTAATCAAAGGAGACTAACAAGCAGACAAGCAGAGATTAACTCTTACTAGCCTGCCTATGAATCAGCACACAGCAGATCGACGTCTGAGTCTGTCTGCACTGCGCCCAGACAACAGAGAGTCGCACAGGTGGCGTGTCCGAATCTGTAGGTGGCCATGACAGTTGGTGAAGTTAGGGAAAATCTCCATGCAACAAATCTGAGTGGATATTATATTCGACATCAACCCACAAGGAATATTCAACATTAACACAATCCATGGTTTCCTGTGTATAATATCTGGCACTGTAATGTCCCATGATTTGGGAATCACACAGTGTTCTCCTGTTTCTGTTATATTGCTAGGCAATAAGGTTTGCCTTTTTTTGAAGGTTGTCCCCCCTCTCTCCCTGTAGCTGCTCTGATGTCAGTATCCCCTTCCTTCTTCCTCAGTTAGTGTATGTCAGCCATCTTATCTGTGCATTGCTGGTGCAGAATTGTCTTTTTTACCTACTATATTGCGAGTAATACAATAATTTCTTCTGGACTCTTCAGCCTCTGCAGTGGAGTCCGGCTATCTGATGAAGTCTCTACGTGTGAGTAATGGTGCATACGAGCACCCATAGAAGCGGCGTCTCAAGTGCCCTATAACTGCAACTCAGCTATGGAGTCAGAATAAGCCCCGTCCCGTTTATTGAGCTGCGGAAGTAACGCAGCCACCAAATGGAGACCCCGTAACATTACAGAGTGGGGGGCTTAGTGCGGAGGAGCAGAGGGAAGAAAACTCCCCACTGCTCTACTGACCCCATAACTGCAGAGTCCAGACCTCCTCTGGTAACATCAATATAAACACTGCACCTGCCAGGAGCTTCATAGCCGAGGCGCTGCAGCCGTACGTTACGAAGTACAATGCCGAGCCGTACATCACCAAGCACAATGCTGAGCCGTACATCACCAAGCACAATGCTGAGCCATACATCACCAAGCACAATGCCGAGCCGTACATCACCAAGCACAATGCTGAGCCATACATCACCAAGCACAATGCTGAGCCGTACATCACCAAGCACAATGCTGAGCCGTACATCACCAAGCACAATGCTGAGCCATACATCACCAAGCACAATGCCGAGCCGTACATCACCAAGCACAATGCCGAGCCATACATCACCAAGCACAATGCCGAGCCATACATCACCAAGCACAATGCTGAGCCGTACATCACCAAGCACAATGCTGAGCCATACATCACCAAGCACAATGCCGAGCCGTACATCACCAAGCACAATGCCGAGCCATACATCACCAAGCACAATGCTGAGCCATACATCACCAAGCACAATGCTGAGCCGTACATCACCAAGCACAATGCTGAGCCGTACATCACCAAGCACAATGCTGAGCCGTACATCACCAAGCACAATGCCGAGCCATACATCACCAAGCACAATGCCGAGCCGTACATCACCAAGCACAATGCCGAGCCATACATCACCAAGCACAATGCTGAGCCATACATCACCAAGCACAATGCTGAGCCGTACATCACCAAGCACAATGCTGAGCCGTACATCACCAAGCACAATGCTGAGCCATACATCACCAAGCACAATGCTGAGCCATACATCACCAAGCACAATGCTGAGCCGTACATCACCAAGCACAATGCTGAGCCGTACATCACCAAGCACAATGCTGAGCCATACATCACCAAGCACAATGCTGAGCCATACATCACCAAGCACAATGCCGAGCCGTACATCACCAAGCACAATGCTGAGCCGTACATCACCAAGCACAATGCTGAGCCGTACATCACCAAGCACAATGCCGAGCCATATATCACCAAGCACAATGCCGAGCCGTACATCACCAAGCACAATGCCGAGCCATACATCACCAAGCACAATGCCGAGCCATACATCACCAAGCACAATGCCGAGCCATACATCACCAAGCACAATGCCGAGCCGTACATCACCAAGCACAATGCTGAGCCATACATCACCAAGCACAATGCTGAGCCGTACATCACCAAGCACAATGCTGAGCCATACATCACCAAGCACAATGCTGAGCCATACATCACCAAGCACAATGCTGAGCCATACATCACCAAGCACAATGCTGAGCCGTACATCACCAAGCACAATGCTGAGCCGTACATCACCAAGCACAATGCTGAGCCATACATCACCAAGCACAATGCTGAGCCATACATCACCAAGCACAATGCCGAGCCATACATCACCAAGCACAATGCCGAGCCGTACATCACCAAGCACAATGCCGAGCCATACATCACCAAGCACAATGCCGAGCCGTACATCACCAAGCACAATGCCGAGCCGTACATCACCAAGCACAATGCTGAGCCATACATCACCAAGCACAATGCCGAGCCATACATCACCAAGCACAATGCTGAGCCGTACATCACCAAGCACAATGCTGAGCCATACATCACCAAGCACAATGCCGAGCCATACATCACCAAGCACAATGCTGAGCCGTACATCACCAAGCACAATGCCGAGCCATACATCACCAAGCACAATGCCGAGCCGTACATCACCAAGCACAATGCCGAGCCGTACATCACCAAGCACAATGCCGAGCCATACATCACCAAGCACAATGCCGAGCCGTACATCACCAAGCACAATGCCGAGACACATCACCAAGCACAATGCTGAGCCGTACATCACCAAGCACAATGCTGAACCATACATCACCAAGCACAATGCTGAGCCGTACATCACCAAGCACAATGCCGAGACATACATCACCAAGCACAATGCCGAGCCGTACATCACCAAGCACAATGCTAAGCCATACATCAAGCACAATGCCGAGCCGTACATCACCAAGCACAATGCTGAGCCATACATTACCAAGCACAATGCTGAGCCGTACATCACCAAGAACAATGCTGAGCTGTACATCACCAAGCACAATGCTGAGCCGTACATCACCAAACACAATGCTGAGCCATACATCACCAAGCACAATGCCGAGCCATACATCACCAAGCACAATGCTGAGCTGTACAACACCAAGCACAATGCCGAGCCATACGTCACCAAGCACTATGCTGAGCCGTACATCACCAAGCACAATGCTGAGCCGTACATCACCAAGCACAATGCCGAGCCGTACATCACCAAGCACAATGCCGAGCCGTACATCACCAAGCACAATGTTGAGCCGTACATCACCAAGCACAATGCCGAGCCATACATCACCAAGCACAATGCTGAGCCGTACATCACCAAGCACAATGCCGAGCCGTACATCACCAAGCACAATGCTGAGCCGTACATCACCAAGCACAATGCCGAGCCGTACATCACCAAGCACAATGCCGAGCCGTACATCACCAAGCACAATGCTGAGCCATACATCACCAAGCACAATGCGAGCCATACATCACCAAGCACAATGCCGAGCCGTACATCACCAAGCACAATGCCGAGCCGTACATCACCAAGCACAATGCCGAGCCGTACATCACCAAGCACAATGCCGAGCTATATATCACCAAGCACAATGCCGAGCCATACATCACCAAGCACAATGCTGAGCCGTACATCACCAAGCACAATGCCGAGCCGTACATCACCAATCACAATGCCGAGCCGTACATCACCAAGCACAATGCCGAGCCGTACATCACCAAGCACAATGCCGAGCCATATATCACCAAGCACAATGCCGAGCCGTACATCACCAAGCACAATGCCGAGACATACATCACCAAGCACAATGCTGAGCCATACATCACCAAGCACAATGCCGAGACATACATCACCAAGCACAATGCCGAGCCGTACATCACCAAGCACAATGCTAAGCCATACAGCACCAAGCACAATGCTGAGCCGTACATCACCAAGCACAATGCTGAGCCGTACAACACCAAGCACAATGCCGAGCCATACGTCACCAAGCACAATGCTGAGCCGTACATCACCAAGCACAATGCTGAGCCGTACATCACCAAGCACAATGCCGAGCCGTACATCACCAAGCACAATGCCGAGCCATACATCACCAAGCACAATGCTGAGCCGTACATCACCAAGCACAATGCCGAGCCATACATCACCAAGCACAATGCCGAGCCATACATCACCAAGCACAATGCCGAGCCATACATCACCAAGCACAATGCTGAGCCATACATCACCAAGCACAATGCCGAGCCATACATCACCAAGCACAATACTGAGCCGTACATCACCAAGCACAATGCCGAGCCATACATCACCAAGCACAATGCCGAGCCGTACATCACCAAGCACAATGCCGAGCCATACATCACCAAGCACAATGCCGAGCCGTACATCACCAAGCACAATGTTGAGCATCAGATGGAGCAGTGTAATCAGATGGATCACACTGCTCTATCTGCATCTGATGGAGGAGTCTGGGTTTGGTGAATTGAGAACATTGCCCCCTGACTGAATTGTGCTCACTGTACAGTTTGGTAGAGGAAGATAATGCTCTGGGACGCTATCAGGGGTCATTCTTGGCCCATTATTCCCAGTGATGGAAAATCTTTAGCATAAGACATTGTGGGCAATTGTATCTTCCAGCTTTGTGGGAACAGTTTGGGGAAGACCCTTTTCTGCTTCTCATGACT
>NC_134358.1:557529727-557539727 GCF_048569485.1 Anomaloglossus baeobatrachus | reverse complement strand
CCCAAAGTCATAAATACCTTAAGCTTCCAGGCCAATCAGATAATCGCCATGACGACCTGTGGCTGGTGAAGAAGAGGGGGATGAAGTCCCTTCAACAGCTCTACATGACACCTCCCCCTTTTTGAGGTAGCATGGGAGATTGATTTGCCAATCGTCTCCTAAGCCTACCTCGCTGGCATCTTCCTGCCGGGACAGCCCATCAGCGTTGCCATGCTCAACACCCTTCCTGTGTTGAATGGTAAAGTCATACTGCTGTAGTGCCAAGCTCCACCGCAGTAGCTTACCATTGTCGCCGGCCACCCGATGTAGCCAGCTGAGAGGGTTGTGGTCTGTCACTATGGTGAAGTTGCGTCCATATAGGTAGGGCTGCAGTTTCCGCAGGGCCCACACTATAGAGAGGCACTCCTTCTCCACAGTGGCGTAGGCCACTTCCCGGGATAAGAGCTTGCGGCTGAGAAACATCACCGGATGCTCTTCTCCCTTCCCATTTACCTGGCTGAGTACTGCACCAAGGCCAAACGCACTGGCATCTGTCTGAACTATGAACCGTCGGGTGAAGTCCGGAGCTTGTAGGATTGGGGAACTGGCGAGGGCAGCTTTTAGTGCCCTGAAGGACCGTTCACAGTCATCTGTCCAGGTGACTACTTGCGGTAGCTTCTTTTTGGTGAGGTCCGTCAACGGCTTAGCAAGAGCACTATAGTTAGGAACGAACTTCCTATAGTACCCTGCCGTACCCAAGAAGGACATCACCTGCTTCTTTGACTTGGGGGTAGGCCAGGAGGTGATGGCATCAACCTTCCCTGGCTCTGGTTTCAGGGTCCCGCCACCCACTCTGTGTCCAAGGTACTGTACCTCAGTCATGCCGATCTGACACTTCCCTGGCTTTATAGTCAGACCAGCGCTTTGGATCCGCCTGAGCACCTGTTCCAGGTGCCCCAGGTGTTCCTCCCAAGTGGGACTAAAGATGGCAATGTCATCCAGGTAAGCTACTGCAAACCCTCCTAGTCCCTCGAGCAGCTGGTCGACCAATCGCTGGAAAGTGGCAGGAGCATTTCTCATGCCAAAGGGCATGACAAGGGATTCATACAGCCCGAATGGGGTGATGAAGGCGGACCTTTCCTGTGCTTCCTTGGACATAGGAATCTGCCAGTACCCTCGACTCAGGTCCATGATGGTCAGGTACTGGGCCCCGGCTAAGCAATCCAGTAACTCGTCGATGCGTGGCATTGGGTACGCATCGGGTGCTGTGATTGCATTTAGCCTCCTGTAGTCCACACAAAACCGGGTTGTCCGGTCCTTTTTGGGAACCAAGACTACAGGCGAGGCCCATGCACTTTTGGACCTCTGGATCACTCCCAGGACTAGCATTTCATCGATCTCCCTTTTTATGTCCTTTTGTACCTCTAGGGAGACACGGTATGGGGGTTGACGAACTGGGGAATGACTCCCTGTGTCCACCTGGTGGGTGGCTAGGGATGTCTTCCCTGGGACATTCGTGAAGGTCATCAGGTAGGGCCGGAATACCTCCCGCAGCTGGGACTTTTGGTCCAAGGATAGCTGTGGGTTGAATGCCGCCTCCTCGATAGACCCTCCATCCCGGGCCGAGGCGAGCAAGTCCACCAAGACTTCACTTTCACCTTCCTCGGGAAGACTACACACAGGAAGAGCAAAGGCTTCCCTGTCATGATGAGCTTTCATCATGTTGACATGGAAGACCTTTTGCCTCTTCCTGGCATGGTCGATGGTGACCACATAGTTTACGTCATTGAGGCGCTGATGCACCAGGTATGGACCCTCCCAGGCCGCCTGAAGCTTGTTCTGGGTCATTGGGACTAGGACCCACACCTTCTGACCCACTTCGTACACCCGCTCTCGAGCGTGTTGGTCGTACCATCGCTTCTGGCTGGCCTGGGCTTGCGCCATATTCTCATGCACCATCTGCGTCATTGACTGCATTTTGTCACGGAGCCGAATGACATACTCCACAACGGACACTTCTGGGGAATTCAGTTCCTCTTCCCAGGATTCCCTTACCAGACCAAGAGGCCCCCGGACTCGTCTGCCATACAGGAGCTCGAAGGGGGAAAACCCCGTTGAGGCCTGTGGTACCTCTCTGTAGGCAAACAGCAGGTGTGAGAGATACCGCTCCCAGTCGCGTCCATGTGACTCAACCAGCATCTTAAGCATCTGCTTAAGGGTACCATTAAATCGCTCACACAAACCATTGGTCTGTGGGTGATAAGCGCTTGATATCAGATGCCGCACCTGCATTTTCTTACAGAGAGCCTCCATTAGACGAGACATGAACTGAGTCCCCTGGTCGGTAAGCATTTCCCTGGGAAATCCTACTCGGGAGAATATGGTCAAGAGGGCATCTGCCACCTTATCGGCCCTAACTGAGGACAGAGCCACTGCCTCCGGATACCGGGTAGCATAGTCTACCACAGTAAGGACGAACCGTTTTCCAGAGCTGCTGGGGACGGCCAGAGGCCCGACAATGTCCACAGCGACCCTCTGGAAAGGCTCTTCTATCACCGGCAAAGAGATCAGGGGAGCTTTGGGAGCAGGCCCTGACTTTCCCACTCTTTGACATGTGATACAGGAGCGGCAGTAGTTGGCAACATCTGTCCCCATTTTGGGCCAATAGAAGTGGTGAGACAGCCGGGCCTTGGTTTTGCTAACCCCCAAGTGTCCGGCGAGTGGGATCTCATGGGCAATCCGCAGCAACTCACTCCTAAAGCGGTGAGGCACCACCAGCTGTCTTTCCTTCAGCCACTCTTGTTGGGGGTTACAGGGAATTGTCTCCCGGTACAACTTTCCCTGGTCCCAGAATACCCTCTCCTTATCGGTCTCGGAAGAGGGCTTCTCTGCGAGGTCCCTTAACGTCTTTAGACTGGCATCAGTTCGTAGAGCCACCTGAAACTCTTGGCTAGAAACAGCCAAAAGTGACGTTAAGGTTCCAACCTCACCAGGACCCTCTGGGACCTGCTCTGGGTCCGTAACCAGTTCCGTTATCCCTCTGGGTGAAGAGGTGTCAGCAGGCAAGGTTTCATTTGCGTTCTGGGCACTCTGACTGCGGGTGACAGCACCGATGAAGGCTGTCTCCCCGGGGAATAACCACTCTTCCCCATCAGCCTGACAGGTACTACTGGCTGTGTCACTGTCCGCTGTGACACTGCTCAGCTGCATTTGACCACTGTCCTCGTGGTTCTCATGTCTGCCTCCATCTCTGTCAGCACAGACACTTGCTACCTTGGGGTTGTCCTCAGCCACGTCACCCTGCCGCGTGGCATGGCTGAGTTCCCCTGTACAAATCTCCACTTTATTACCATGCACAACATTTGTAATCACGTTCTGGATATCCGCATTCGGGTCGCATGACTTATCAACAACATTTGCATCACATGATTTAACAACATTTGCATCACATGACTGATCAACAACATTTGTATCACATGACTTTTTGGATTCGGGAGGATCATCAGGGAGAAATTGTGCAACTAATCGCCCCAGATCAGTCCCCAATAAAACATTGGTTGGTAGATGTTCATCCACCCCCACTTCCCTCCACCCTCTCCCAGCACCCCAGTCGAGGGGAATCAGGGCCATTGGGAAGGAGTGGTGGACACCCCCCGCCAAGGCGACAGTCAGGAGTTTTCCCGGGATAAAGTTTTCAGGGGGTACCAGTTCAGGGCGGACCAGTGTTCTGTCGGCCCCAGTGTCCTTGAGCCCCACAGTGGGGGTTCCGCCTACGGTGACGGGGTGTAGGTTTTAGCAGGCCCTACCACCCGCCTTCCTTGCCAAAAGGACAGTTCCAGTGGGCCCTTGGGCCTTGGATGTGGGGTTCCTCTTCTGCCTCTCTGGGCAACCAGAGCTGAGGTGTCCAGGCAGGTTGCAGGAAAAACACCTGCGAGTGTCAGAGGTGGGCCGGGCACTGGTGGATGAAACAGGACCTACGGGAGGTCGGCTGGTAGGGGCAGGGGTGGTTGTAGTTGTCATCTTACCCCCTTTCCAGCTAGTGGTGGACGGCTTCCGCACCTCCGATGCACGGTTGGCCACATAGGCGTCGGCAATCTGGGCTGCTTTTGAGGCCTCCTTGGGCTCTCGGTCCATAACAAACTGTCGAACCTCCACAGGACAGACATGTAGGAGTTGGTCCTTCACCATGAGGTCCTTTAACTCCTCAAAGGTTGTAACGGACAGTCCTTGGATCCACTGGTCAAAGGTGCGCTGGAGCCCACCCTCCAAATCGCTGTAGCTGTCATGAGGTCCGAGCTGGAGGGTCCGGAATTTTTTTCGGTACACCTCCGGAGTCAGCTGATACTTCCGTACTAGGGCCTGCTTTATGGCCCCATAGTCTCCACTCTGCTCTTGAGGGAGACTGGCAAACGCGTCCAGGGCCTTGCCTCGCAGCCCTGGGGTTAAGTATTGTGCCCATTGTGTTGAGGGCAACTGGTACTGCAAGCAAGTCTTTTCAAATCCCCTCAGAAAGGTGTCCAAATCCCCGTCCTTTTCCATCACAAGAAAGTGCTCCGGTCGGGGCTTAAAGCTGCTGGCATTATTGGACTCACCGTTTAGTGAGGAAGATGTCTGCTGCCGGGCTTTGAGGATATTCAATTCATGGTCTCTCTGGGCTTGGCGCTCTCGCTCGGCTCTCTCAGCCTCTCGCTCGGCCTGAGCCTGGCGCTCGGCTCTCTCAGCCTCTCGCTCGGCTCTCTCAGCCTCTCGCTCGGCTCTCTCAGCCTCTCGATATTGCTGAATGAGGCTTAGCCGTCCCTGCCGGTCATCTGCAGCGAATTGTTGTAGAGCCATCTTCAGGAAAGAGTCCATGTTGCCCCGGTCACTGCTCTGGCTTGCAGTTGATGGTGGGGACTCTGCAGAAGCACTATCCTGGGCTTGGCTTGCCTCCTCTTCTCCAGCACTGGGGGAATGAACGTGCTCTGCGTCCCATTGTAAAAGTTCTTTAATGAGGTCTTGCCTCGTTTTGCCATGGCCATCAATCAACTTGGATCTGCAGAGTGCAGCAAGAACTTCCTTCTTCTGCTGATTGTACCAGGCTTCTGACACAGCCTCCATAATTGCCAAATAAAAGATAGGATAGAAAACAAGAGAGAAGGGGAGGGGGTAACTGCTACACGTACAGTATTGTTCCAGGTATATTTAAACACTGAGTTCAATCCTCAAAACTTTTGCAAGTTTTTAGTGAAAGGGATGATTGCTCAAACCAGATCACTAATGCTTTATATATCCCACCGCTTGCCACCAATTTGTCACGAACAGGCGGGGAAGTCCCTCAGAAATCCGCAGCTGTTCACTGATTTGTTACACACGACTACTCTCTAGCGCCCCCCTTGTCTGCAGGCCACTTTTGGTACTGCAGGACAATGCATAAGATGAGGCTGCTGAGCTGATAATGCCAAATATTGGAGGTCTCACAGCAAGGGTAAATGTATATCTCTGATTCCTGCTAATGGAATATTTATATACCTCGGTACCCTTAATGATAGCACTCCAATAATTCTATGCAATAACAATTACGCTGCCACCACCCAGACTTTCTACAGGTAGCTGGGAACCCGTTTCAGATAGCATAAGGCCCTTCGGGGTTTTGGATTCGTATATAAAGCATAAGGAAAGAAACTCTTAAATTTTTATATATTTAATCCGAAAATAGGCAGTGTTTAAAGAATATACAGGAATTTACAAAAGGGAACAATACACATTACGGCATAACAGTTACATAAAATAAAAGGTATAAACGTGAAACTTACTAAACTCGTGCCATAGAAGTGACGTCCAAGCTTATGGAGGGAGGGGCTCCAAGAGAAGAAGATGTTAGAATCGGCCAGCATCACCCTTCATGATGCCCTCCTCGTGCTGACTGAGCCCCAAAAGACAGGAACTGTCTCTTATGCTCTTGCTAGCCCCCCTTGCCTGTGACATCATTTTACAGTCACTTGTGGGCTGGGCTTGAGATGGTCACAAAGTTCCATAATTCTAGGGTTTTTCATATCTTTGCCCCTGGGTCACACAGGTGAAAGATATTAGCGTCATATTTAATATCTCGATTTTACAGTTACATTGATACCAAACACAACGCCTCTAGCACAATTTTACTGGCCAATACTAATTTGTCGTGATTCCGTCGATCTCCTCGTCAGGTGAGACGGTGCGCTGGGTTCCGCACGACGCAGGGATTCTGGCAATGTGTTTTTCATCTTTCTAGCATTAAAGTCGCACTTCAAAACCTGCTTTGGGAGTTTTCCCGCCAATATTACAAAGAATTGTCTTTCTCTGCAGCTTTTGGCTTTGGTTCTACCATCACCCAAAGTCATAAATACCTTAAGCTTCCAGGCCAATCAGATAATCGCCATGACGACCTGTGGCTGGTGAAGAAGAGGGGGATGAAGTCCCTTCAACAGCTCTACATGACACCTCCCCCTTTTTGAGGTAGCATGGGAGATTGATTTGCCAATCGTCTCCTAAGCCTACCTCGCTGGCATCTTCCTGCCGGGACAGCCCATCAGCGTTGCCATGCTCAACACCCTTCCTGTGTTGAATGGTAAAGTCATACTGCTGTAGTGCCAAGCTCCACCGCAGTAGCTTACCATTGTCGCCGGCCACCCGATGTAGCCAGCTGAGAGGGTTGTGGTCTGTCACTATGGTGAAGTTGCGTCCATATAGGTAGGGCTGCAGTTTCCGCAGGGCCCACACTATAGAGAGGCACTCCTTCTCCACAGTGGCGTAGGCCACTTCCCGGGATAAGAGCTTGCGGCTGAGAAACATCACCGGATGCTCTTCTCCCTTCCCATTTACCTGGCTGAGTACTGCACCAAGGCCAAACGCACTGGCATCTGTCTGAACTATGAACCGTCGGGTGAAGTCCGGAGCTTGTAGGATTGGGGAACTGGCGAGGGCAGCTTTTAGTGCCCTGAAGGACCGTTCACAGTCATCTGTCCAGGTGACTACTTGCGGTAGCTTCTTTTTGGTGAGGTCCGTCAACGGCTTAGCAAGAGCACTATAGTTAGGAACGAACTTCCTATAGTACCCTGCCGTACCCAAGAAGGACATCACCTGCTTCTTTGACTTGGGGGTAGGCCAGGAGGTGATGGCATCAACCTTCCCTGGCTCTGGTTTCAGGGTCCCGCCACCCACTCTGTGTCCAAGGTACTGTACCTCAGTCATGCCGATCTGACACTTCCCTGGCTTTATAGTCAGACCAGCGCTTTGGATCCGCCTGAGCACCTGTTCCAGGTGCCCCAGGTGTTCCTCCCAAGTGGGACTAAAGATGGCAATGTCATCCAGGTAAGCTACTGCAAACCCTCCTAGTCCCTCGAGCAGCTGGTCGACCAATCGCTGGAAAGTGGCAGGAGCATTTCTCATGCCAAAGGGCATGACAAGGGATTCATACAGCCCGAATGGGGTGATGAAGGCGGACCTTTCCTGTGCTTCCTTGGACATAGGAATCTGCCAGTACCCTCGACTCAGGTCCATGATGGTCAGGTACTGGGCCCCGGCTAAGCAATCCAGTAACTCGTCGATGCGTGGCATTGGGTACGCATCGGGTGCTGTGATTGCATTTAGCCTCCTGTAGTCCACACAAAACCGGGTTGTCCGGTCCTTTTTGGGAACCAAGACTACAGGCGAGGCCCATGCACTTTTGGACCTCTGGATCACTCCCAGGACTAGCATTTCATCGATCTCCCTTTTTATGTCCTTTTGTACCTCTAGGGAGACACGGTATGGGGGTTGACGAACTGGGGAATGACTCCCTGTGTCCACCTGGTGGGTGGCTAGGGATGTCTTCCCTGGGACATTCGTGAAGGTCATCAGGTAGGGCCGGAATACCTCCCGCAGCTGGGACTTTTGGTCCAAGGATAGCTGTGGGTTGAATGCCGCCTCCTCGATAGACCCTCCATCCCGGGCCGAGGCGAGCAAGTCCACCAAGACTTCACTTTCACCTTCCTCGGGAAGACTACACACAGGAAGAGCAAAGGCTTCCCTGTCATGATGAGCTTTCATCATGTTGACATGGAAGACCTTTTGCCTCTTCCTGGCATGGTCGATGGTGACCATATAGTTTACGTCATTGAGGCGCTGATGCACCAGGTATGGACCCTCCCAGGCCGCCTGAAGCTTGTTCTGGGTCATTGGGACTAGGACCCACACCTTCTGACCCACTTCGTACACCCGCTCTCGAGCGTGTTGGTCGTACCATCGCTTCTGGCTGGCCTGGGCTTGCGCCATATTCTCATGCACCATCTGCGTCATTGACTGCATTTTGTCACGGAGCCGAATGACATACTCCACAACGGACACTTCTGGGGAATTCAGTTCCTCTTCCCAGGATTCCCTTACCAGACCAAGAGGCCCCCGGACTCGTCTGCCATACAGGAGCTCGAAGGGGGAAAACCCCGTTGAGGCCTGTGGTACCTCTCTGTAGGCAAACAGCAGGTGTGAGAGATACCGCTCCCAGTCGCGTCCATGTGACTCAACCAGCATCTTAAGCATCTGCTTAAGGGTACCATTAAATCGCTCACACAAACCATTGGTCTGTGGGTGATAAGCGCTTGATATCAGATGCCGCACCTGCATTTTCTTACAGAGAGCCTCCATTAGACGAGACATGAACTGAGTCCCCTGGTCGGTAAGCATTTCCCTGGGAAATCCTACTCGGGAGAATATGGTCAAGAGGGCATCTGCCACCTTATCGGCCCTAACTGAGGACAGAGCCACTGCCTCCGGATACCGGGTAGCATAGTCTACCACAGTAAGGACGAACCGTTTTCCAGAGCTGCTGGGGACGGCCAGAGGCCCGACAATGTCCACAGCGACCCTCTGGAAAGGCTCTTCTATCACCGGCAAAGAGATCAGGGGAGCTTTGGGAGCAGGCCCTGACTTTCCCACTCTTTGACATGTGATACAGGAGCGGCAGTAGTTGGCAACATCTGTCCCCATTTTGGGCCAATAGAAGTGGTGAGACAGCCGGGCCTTGGTTTTGCTAACCCCCAAGTGTCCGGCGAGTGGGATCTCATGGGCAATCCGCAGCAACTCACTCCTAAAGCGGTGAGGCACCACCAGCTGTCTTTCCTTCAGCCACTCTTGTTGGGGGTTACAGGGAATTGTCTCCCGGTACAACTTTCCCTGGTCCCAGAATACCCTCTCCTTATCGGTCTCGGAAGAGGGCTTCTCTGCGAGGTCCCTTAACGTCTTTAGACTGGCATCAGTTCGTAGAGCCACCTGAAACTCTTGGCTAGAAGCAGCCAAAAGTGACGTTAAGGTTCCAACCTCACCAGGACCCTCTGGGACCTGCTCTGGGTCCGTAACCAGTTCCGTTATCCCTCTGGGTGAAGAGGTGTCAGCAGGCAAGGTTTCATTTGCGTTCTGGGCACTCTGACTGCGGGTGACAGCACCGATGAAGGCTGTCTCCCCGGGGAATAACCACTCTTCCCCATCAGCCTGACAGGTACTACTGGCTGTGTCACTGTCCGCTGTGACACTGCTCAGCTGCATTTGACCACTGTCCTCGTGGTTCTCATGTCTGCCTCCATCTCTGTCAGCACAGACACTTGCTACCTTGGGGTTGTCCTCAGCCACGTCACCCTGCCGCGTGGCATGGCTGAGTTCCCCTGTACAAATCTCCACTTTATTACCATGCACAACATTTGTAATCACGTTCTGGATATCCGCATTCGGGTCGCATGACTTATCAACAACATTTGCATCACATGATTTAACAACATTTGCATCACATGACTGATCAACAACATTTGTATCACATGACTTTTTGGATTCGGGAGGATCATCAGGGAGAAATTGTGCAACTAATCGCCCCAGATCAGTCCCCAATAAAACATTGGTTGGTAGATGTTCATCCACCCCCACTTCCCTCCACCCTCTCCCAGCACCCCAGTCGAGGGGAATCAGGGCCATTGGGAAGGAGTGGTGGACACCCCCCGCCAAGGCGACAGTCAGGAGTTTTCCCGGGATAAAGTTTTCA
>NC_134358.1:557527379-557529527 GCF_048569485.1 Anomaloglossus baeobatrachus | reverse complement strand
CCGATGAAGGCTGTCTCCCCGGGGAATAACCACTCTTCCCCATCAGCCTGACAGGTACTACTGGCTGTGTCACTGTCCGCTGTGACACTGCTCAGCTGCATTTGACCACTGTCCTCGTGGTTCTCATGTCTGCCTCCATCTCTGTCAGCACAGACACTTGCTACCTTGGGGTTGTCCTCAGCCACGTCACCCTGCCGCGTGGCATGGCTGAGTTCCCCTGTACAAATCTCCACTTTATTACCATGCACAACATTTGTAATCACGTTCTGGATATCCGCATTCGGGTCGCATGACTTATCAACAACATTTGCATCACATGATTTAACAACATTTGCATCACATGACTGATCAACAACATTTGTATCACATGACTTTTTGGATTCGGGAGGATCATCAGGGAGAAATTGTGCAACTAATCGCCCCAGATCAGTCCCCAATAAAACATTGGTTGGTAGATGTTCATCCACCCCCACTTCCCTCCACCCTCTCCCAGCACCCCAGTCGAGGGGAATCAGGGCCATTGGGAAGGAGTGGTGGACACCCCCCGCCAAGGCGACAGTCAGGAGTTTTCCCGGGATAAAGTTTTCAGGGGGTACCAGTTCAGGGCGGACCAGTGTTCTGTCGGCCCCAGTGTCCTTGAGCCCCACAGTGGGGGTTCCGCCTACGGTGACGGGGTGTAGGTTTTCGCAGGCCCTACCACCCGCCTTCCTTGCCAAAAGGACAGTTCCAGTGGGCCCTTGGGCCTTGGATGTGGGGTTCCTCTTCTGCCTCTCTGGGCAACCAGAGCTGAGGTGTCCAGGCAGGTTGCAGGAAAAACACCTGCGAGTGTCAGAGGTGGGCCGGGCACTGGTGGATGAAACAGGACCTACGGGAGGTCGGCTGGTAGGGGCAGGGGTGGTTGTAGTTGTCATCTTACCCCCTTTCCAGCTAGTGGTGGACGGCTTCCGCACCTCCGATGCACGGTTGGCCACATAGGCGTCGGCAATCTGGGCTGCTTTTGAGGCCTCCTTGGGCTCTCGGTCCATAACAAACTGTCGAACCTCCACAGGACAGACATGTAGGAGTTGGTCCTTCACCATGAGGTCCTTTAACTCCTCAAAGGTTGTAACGGACAGTCCTTGGATCCACTGGTCAAAGGTGCGCTGGAGCCCACCCTCCAAATCGCTGTAGCTGTCATGAGGTCCGAGCTGGAGGGTCCGGAATTTTTTTCGGTACACCTCCGGAGTCAGCTGATACTTCCGTACTAGGGCCTGCTTTATGGCCCCATAGTCTCCACTCTGCTCTTGAGGGAGACTGGCAAACGCGTCCAGGGCCTTGCCTCGCAGCCCTGGGGTTAAGTATTGTGCCCATTGTGTTGAGGGCAACTGGTACTGCAAGCAAGTCTTTTCAAATCCCCTCAGAAAGGTGTCCAAATCCCCGTCCTTTTCCATCACAAGAAAGTGCTCCGGTCGGGGCTTAAAGCTGCTGGCATTATTGGACTCACCGTTTAGTGAGGAAGATGTCTGCTGCCGGGCTTTGAGGATATTCAATTCATGGTCTCTCTGGGCTTGGCGCTCTCGCTCGGCTCTCTCAGCCTCTCGCTCGGCCTGAGCCTGGCGCTCGGCTCTCTCAGCCTCTCGCTCGGCTCTCTCAGCCTCTCGCTCGGCTCTCTCAGCCTCTCGATATTGCTGAATGAGGCTTAGCCGTCCCTGCCGGTCATCTGCAGCGAATTGTTGTAGAGCCATCTTCAGGAAAGAGTCCATGTTGCCCCGGTCACTGCTCTGGCTTGCAGTTGATGGTGGGGACTCTGCAGAAGCACTATCCTGGGCTTGGCTTGCCTCCTCTTCTCCAGCACTGGGGGAATGAACGTGCTCTGCGTCCCATTGTAAAAGTTCTTTAATGAGGTCTTGCCTCGTTTTGCCATGGCCATCAATCAACTTGGATCTGCAGAGTGCAGCAAGAACTTCCTTCTTCTGCTGATTGTACCAGGCTTCTGACACAGCCTCCATAATTGCCAAATAAAAGATAGGATAGAAAACAAGAGAGAAGGGGAGGGGGTAACTGCTACACGTACAGTATTGTTCCAGGTATATTTAAACACTGAGTTCAATCCTCAAAACTTTTGCAAGTTTTTAGTGAAAGGGATGATTGCTCAAACCAGATCACTAA
>NC_134358.1:557087379-557212379 GCF_048569485.1 Anomaloglossus baeobatrachus | reverse complement strand
ATAGGATGATAAAACTTTACACCTTATTCCACATACTCTCCACTGATGACAACACACTTCTTACATCGGTATTCCAAGTTCTCTAGGCCTAGGAAAAAGAAGGATTTCGGTTGTGCCTCAAACCAGGCATCCTTAGCAGCCATGGCATCAGAAATGGTGTGAAATTTGGTACCTTGAGGTGTTTCTTCAGGTTCGGAAATAGATGATAGTCGGAGGGAGCTAGATCTGGTGAATAAGGTGGGTGGTCAATGTGACGCCCTGGCAAAAACAGGTTGTTACAGAGTCTGCACAAATCCACCAAAGTGCAGGCCATTCTCCCCTTTGGCACCAACACAGTCCCCACACAGGAATACACCAGCCAATCAGGCCTAGTCACTCTTACCCTTCCCCCAGGACAAGGGGAGAGATCAAGAAGAGCTTAGGAAGTGACAGAGCAGAGTTTAGTTTCAGTTTGAGCTGTAGTGAGTGGAGAGCTGACAGGAGGGAGCTGCAGCTCCATGGAGAGAGTGGTAGTTGGGGTTGGAGCCCTGGACTACCAGACTAGGTGGCAGTGAGGACCACAAGCGGGGAACCTGAGGCCGACCGGGGCAGGGTTGTAAGCCCACCGGTGCCGAGAGAGGGGATCCGGTCCGGAAACCGTTTCAAGTGGACCAGTCCAGACAAGAGAGACAGACAGAAAGTGAAGAAGAAAGGGCCCCTGGCTGTATATCCCTGTGTGGGACCCGAATGCAACCGCTGGAGGCTACCGGTCATTGGCAACTTGGTTTACAATAGACACTGTATGTGGTGACTGACCATCCAAACCATCAGCAGCTCATCCAGCACCACGACAACCAAACTGTGAGTTTCCTGCTCCCTGCAATCCCTCACCATCCTCAGGGCCCCGGGACTACACTTCCCCTACCCGTGGAGGGGATCTCCCCTTGCTGCCCCGCTCCATCAGCCCCAGGCACCCACAAACAAGGGAGCGGTGGTGTCACCATCCCTCATCGCAACCCACGGGTGGCGTCACTGACAAAGACTCTATCCCCTGTAAATAACCTGTTTTCACTCGTGGGCAATGGACGGCTGTGCGAGGCCCGGATCCGGCTGCCACTTGAGCCACAGCAACCACCCGGATCCGATCGCCTCGAGCCCCTTCCCCTTGTTGTGGTCTGTCCCCCGCCCATGACATCAACCAGCTGGAAGCCCAGCTCTGCCAGTTTTGCCTTGGTCACTTGTGCAGTGTGAGCGGAGGAGTTGTCTTGCAGGAACAAGATTCATTTCCACAGCTTGCCGCGCCTTTTGGCCTTAAGAGCTGCCTTCATTTGGTCCAAAAGTTCAATGTAATACCTTGCATTGATGGTGGAACCCTTTTGAAGGTAGTTCACTAGCAGCACGACCTCATTATCCCAGAACACAGACGCCATCACCTTAGTGCCTGATTTTTGCACACTGACCTTCTTTGGATGAGAAGAACCACTGTGCCTCCGCTCTTTTGACTGCTCCTTGTTTTCAGGGTCATACAAATAAATCCAGGTCTCATCCATAGTGATCAGTCGCTCCAGGAAGTTCTTATCAGTCTGGAAACGCTGACAAATGGACCGGGAAGTTTCACTCACATGCTTCTCTGATCTGTGGCCAAACATTTGGGGACCCACTTTGCAGATCGCTCTTCATGTCCAAATGTTCATTGATAATGACACAAACACATTCACGGGAAATCCCCATGATGTCTGCTATTGCTTTAGCTGAAATTCGTGGATTCTCCAGTATGAGGTTGTGCACAGCATTGACGATCTCCGGAACAACAACCACTCTCGGTCGTCCAAGACGTTCCTCATCATTGGGGCTGAAGAGGCCCGTTTTACATTTGGCAACACAGTTCTTAGCTGTGGAATATGAAGGCCGTTGATCCCCCAATGTCTGTGATATATCACCATCCATATTCTTCGCGAACTTTCCTTGCAGAAACAAGAATTTTATCCCTCCTCTGCTCTCAGTTGCTGTGAATATCGCATTAGTCTACACCATCTTGATTTCCTGTGTGCGTAGAACACTGTTGCCATAAGCAACAAACACAAAATTTTGAAGACATATATTAGACACATAAGGCTTTGTGTGTAACATTTGTTACCATAGAAACAAAAAAAGATCACAAAGCCAAAGACTTATCAGCAGCCCCTCGTAACATGAAATGTATCAGTATATGGGCAAAAAAAAATGCCAAAATTCTGATACTCCACCCTGGCCAGGTCCAGTGATAACCAATCCAATTATAATAGCCGTATACTTTAGGAATATTAGGAGGCCAGTACGTGGTGATGTTGGGGGAGACCTCCGGGTCTCTCAGGGTCTCAGAGGAGGATTCTGAATCCGAACTGCGCAAATGTATATGAATCAGGAAAATGACCACACAAAGATGTATCTCTATTTAGGAGAAGCACAGTGCTCTTCTGACCCTTGTATTCAAAGCATAACATTCTTTATACAGTTTTTCTGCATTGACTCTTAACCAACCAATTAGCTTGGGTTAAACTCATTCCCTTATTTGAGCAACATTCTTTAGTAAAGCATTTCAGGTGTGTCTAGGCATAGACGAGAGTCTATGAATAGAACAATGTCAGTTACTTATTCTCTTCTATTCTATTCATGAATGTCAGTTACTTATTCTCTTTTATTCATGAATGTCAGTTACTTATTTGAAACCACAGATAAGTATCTCTTCTATGAATAGAAGAATGTTAGTTACTTATTCATGAACTAAAACTTATTCTACTTAGCCCTAAGCATAATTTGTTTTGGTTATACATTCCGTTAATATTTCAATTAGGAATATGTGGAGAAACAATACATAAAACATACAAAGGACAGATCATCTTATTATTATACTAGACAAACAATTCATAGCCTAGGCCTTCACAGTGGTACGTGGTGGTCCTGAGAAATATATAGTTGTGCGGCAGTCTGTAGTCTTTAAATGGAAGTATAGATAGTGAATACCCTATTAATAATCTCTAAAAGACTGCCATGTTTCTCAAATAATACCGCCATACACTGCTGATGCAGAGGTTCTGTAAATAATACCACCATACGGTATTGAAACTGTGCCAGACGTTTGCCAAATAATGTTGCAATACAGTGCTGAAACAAATGTACAATATGTTCCCTAAATGATACTGCTATACAGAATTGAAATACCACTGTCATGCCGTTAGATGTGACTGTAGATGTCACACCAGGTAAAAGAGGACTCCTGACAAGTGCCGGAATAGAGAGGGAACACGAGGGAAGCAATACAATAGAAGGTACTGGTGCTAGGGAGAGGGGAGTGGGGTCATCTCCTAACACTCACCTGAGGGTGATCCCTGTACTCCATATTGTCTCTAGACGGGTCCTTCCCCCCCATGCACCATCACATGCCTAGACCCTTGCTGGCCCTGAACTCACCCTGCCTAGTGAAGGTCAGCGAGATGTTAAATAAAACAACACAAGGAAGGACAAACAGGCAGAGAAATACACAACAAATTACACTCCAGTAGAAAACTTCTCAGCTGCTCAGAAGTGACGCCTCAGCTTCTCCAGAGACAGGCTCCTTCAAAGTGGACAGCATAGGTATGAACTATAGCCGGCATAGGGAGGAGTGAGGAGCAGATATTTATATCAGAAATTAGTGTCTGCAGCTGAGGTCACAACTACCTGTTATATCACTGCAGGATAGAAATTAACCTTAACCCCTTCAACACTAGATGGAATTAAGTATGCTACAACTCAGAATAAACGATGTGTGGGCATTAAAGTGGATCTGTGATAAACAATACGCTGTGACCTTCTGTTCCCAGATTCCCCAAGATCACATCAGGCCGTGACAAACTCGTAACATACAGTGCTGAAGCAATAGTGCTGTACATATCCAAAATAATACTGCCATAAAATTAAAAAAAAATAGTGCCATACAAATTCCAAATAGTACTGCCACGTAGTGCTGAAAAACAGTGCTGTACGTATCCCAATAATTACTGTCGTTTAGTGCTAACATAAAAGTGCCATACATATCCACAAATAATACTGCCATACAGTGCTGAAAAACAGTCATAAATCCCAAATAATACCGCTATACAGTGCTGAAAAACAGTGTAATAAATCACAAATAATACTACCATACAGTGCTGAAAAACAGTATCATAAATCCTAAATAATACTACCATCACTTGCTGAATCAACAGTGCCGTACATATCCCAAATAATACTGCTATACAGTGATGAATCAACAGTGGCACTTTTATTCCAAATAATACTGCCCAACATGTTGACACAACAATGCCGTACATATCCCAAATAATACCGCCATATAGTGCTGAAACAACAGTACTGTATCTATCTCAAATAATACTGCTATACAGTGATGAAATATCAGTGCCATACAGATCCCAAATAATACTGCTATACAGTGATGAAACAACAGTGCCATACATATCCGAAATAATACTGCTATACAGTGATGAAATATCAGTGCCATACAGATCCCAAATAATACTGCTATACAGTGATGAAACAACAGTGCCATACATATCCCAATAATTACTGTAAAATAAAGGGCAGACCAGCTAAACTGTGCGCCATGTCTGTAGCCGGTAATGCAAAGCCAAGGACCTGCTGTAACATCTGAGATCGAAGATCCTGATCCCTGGAATTTAACCTCTTAGATGCTGCAGTCCATAGTAACCTTGCCTTATGTAATAAGCTGATATGTAATTGCATTGTGACGTATTGTTGAGGACTGCACCCCTCGTTGTCACTTTTCTATACGCTCAGCTTCGGTATTTTGGAGCCCCCTGTCCGCGCCTCAGCTGGCTTCACTAATTGTTGGTAAGTGCTGCCCTGATCACGTGACGCCGCGCCGAGAAGACAACACATAATGAATTGCCTGTTAACAGCGCGGCACGTTGATGGCGGGGGCGCCGGGTCACCAATATCTAGCTCCATTTAGGTAATTACCAATATACACAAGCAAATGGGGGCCGCGTAAAAGTAATAGCACCTCTGAGTGTCATGTACTTAACAAGCAAGAGGCGAGAGCACGGACCTGCCACCTCGCCAGATCATTGTCCTGGATCTGCCACCTCGCCAGATCATTGTCCTGGATCTGCCGCCTCACCAGATCATTGTCCTGGATCTGCCGCCTCACCAGATCATTGTCCTGGATCTGCCACCTCGCCAGATCATTGTCCTGGATCTGCCACCTCGCCAGATCATTGTCCTGGATCTGCCACCTCGCCAGATCATTGTCCTGGATCTGCCACCTCGCCAGATCATTGTCCTGGATCTGCCACCTCGCCAGATCATTGTCCTGGATCTGCCACCTCGCCAGATCATTGTCCTGGATCTGCCGCCTCACCAGATCATTGTCCTGGATCTGCCACCTCGCCAGATCATTGTCCTGGATCTGCCACCTCGCCAGATCATTGTCCTGGATCTGCCACCTCGCCAGATCATTGTCCTGGATCTGCCACCTCGCCAGATCATTGTCCTGGATCTGCCACCTCGCCAGATCATTGTCCTGGATCTGCCACCTCGCCAGATCATTGTCCTGGATCTGCCACCTCGCCAGATCATTGTCCTGGATCTGCCACCTCGCCAGATTATTGTCCTGGATCTGCCGCCTCACCAGATCATTGTCCTGGATCTGCCGCCTCACCAGATCATTGTCCTGGATCTGCCACCTCGCCAGATCATTGTCCTGGATCTGCCACCTCGCCAGATCATTGTCCTGGATCTGCCACCTCGCCAGATCATTGTCCTGGATCTGCCACCTCGCCAGATCATTGTCCTGGATCTGCCACCTCGCCAGATCATTGTCCTGGATCTGCCACCTCGCCAGATCATTGTCCTGGATCTGCCGCCTCACCAGATCATTGTCCTGGATCTGCCACCTCGCCAGATCATTGTCCTGGATCTGCCACCTCGCCAGATCATTGTCCTGGATCTGCCACCTCGCCAGATCATTGTCCTGGATCTGCCACCTCGCCAGATCATTGTCCTGGATCTGCCACCTCGCCAGATCATTGTCCTGGATCTGCCACCTCGCCAGATCATTGTCCTGGATCTGCCACCTCGCCAGATCATTGTCCTGGATCTGCCGCCTCACCAGATCATTGTCCTGGATCTGCCACCTCGCCAGATCATTGTCCTGGATCTGCCACCTCGCCAGATCATTGTCCTGGATCTGCCACCTCGCCAGATCATTGTCCTGGATCTGCCGCCTCACCAGATCATTGTCCTGGATCTGCCGCCTCACCAGATCATTGTCCTGGATCTGCCACCTCGCCAGATCATTGTCCTGGATCTGCCACCTCGCCAGATCATTGTCCTGGATCTGCCGCCTCACCAGATCATTGTCCTGGATCTGCCGCCTCACCAGATCATTGTCCTGGATCTGCCACCTCGCCAGATCATTGTCCTGGATCTGCCACCTCGCCAGATCATTGTCCTGGATCTGCCGCCTCACCAGATCATTGTCCTGGATCTGCCGCCTCACCAGATCATTGTCCTGGATCTGCCACCTCGCCAGATCATTGTCCTGGATCTGCCACCTCGCCAGATCATTGTCCTGGATCTGCCACCTCGCCAGATCATTGTCCTGGATCTGCCACCTCGCCAGATCATTGTCCTGGATCTGCCACCTCGCCAGATCATTGTCCTGGATCTGCCACCTCGCCAGATCATTGTCCTGGATCTGCCACCTCGCCAGATCATTGTCCTGGATCTGCCACCTCGCCAGATCATTGTCCTGGATCTGCCGCCTCACCAGATCATTGTCCTGGATCTGCCACCTCGCCAGATCATTGTCCTGGATCTGCCACCTCGCCAGATCATTGTCCTGGATTTGCCGCCTCACCAGATCATTGTCCTGGATCTGCCACCTCGCCAGATCATTGTCCTGGATCTGCCGCCTCACCAGATCATTGTCCTGGATCCACCACCTTGCCAGATCATTGTCCTGGATCCACCACCTTGCCAGATCATTGTCCTGGATCCACCACCTTGCCAGATCATTGTCCTGGATCCACCACCTTGCCAGATCATTGTCCTGGATCCACCACCTCACCAGATCATTGTCCTGGATCTGCCGCCTCACCAGATCATTGTCCTGGATCCTCCACCTCACCAGATCATTGTCCTGCATCCTCCACCTCACCAGATCATTGTCCTGCATCCTCCACCTCACCAGATCATTGTCCTGGATCCACCACCTTGCCAGATCATTGTCCTGGAGCTGCTGCCTCACCAGATCATTGTCCTGCATCCTCCACCTCACCAGATCATTGTCCTGCATCTTCCACCGCACCAGATCATTGTCCTGGACCTGCCACCTCGCCAGATCATTGTCCTGGATCTGCCGCCTCACCAGATCATTGTCCTGGATCTGCCGCCTCACCAGATCATTGTCCTGGATCCACCACCTTGCCAGATCATTGTCCTGGATCTGCCGCCTCACCAGATCATTGTCCTGGATCCACCACCTTGCCAGATCATTGTCCTGGATCCACCACCTTGCCAGATCATTGTCCTGGATCTGCCGCCTCACCAGATCATTGTCCTGGATCCACCACCTTGCCAGATCATTGTCCTGGATCCACCACCTTGCCAGATCATTGTCCTGGAGCTGCCGCCTCACCAGATCATTGTCCTGGATCTGCCACCTCGCCAGATCATTGTCCTGGATCTGCCGCCTCACCAGATCATTGTCCTGGATCCGCCGCCTAACCAGATCATTGTCCTGGATCCGCCGCCTCGCCAGATCATTGTCCTGGATCCGCTGCCTTGCCAGATCATTGTCCTGGATCCGCCGCCTCGCCAGATCATTTTACTGGATCCGCTGCCTCTCTACCTGCTCCGAAGACAAAGCATTCTCAGACCCAGAACATTCTCCAGAGCACCATACAATTTCCTAAATGTTGCGGTCCTTGTGTCGTCCTCTGTGATTATATCCGAGCATGAGGAAACTCGCAGGATTTTCCGCTTATTTCATAAATTGAATTTATTGTAAAGCAAATAAATAAAAATGTAAATTATATAAATGAATAAGAATTAGAGAACATTTTCAGATATCTGCAAGTTATTGGTGTTAATCTGGCACCTGGTGCTAATTTCCTTAATTATCTGACAAACCCAATGTAACTGGCTCCTAACCTTACAGTTTGCACTGACTTTGCCATTTCAAAGTGACTGAAACCCTCCGGCAGCAGGTTGTCCAGATGAAGGCTAAAGGGGTGACCCTATCAGCCACAGCAAGAGAAGTTGGTCATTCTAAGTCTGTGATTTCAAGAATATTGCATCTTCACAACATCACAAACTCTTTCAAGTCCCCCAAAAAGGCTGGTTGCCTCTGAAAGACAAATGCAAGCAAGTACAGGATAATACGGAGAATCTCCATGAGTAATCGTTTCCTCACTGTAGCTGGAATTGCCACCAGATCAGCACGGAACAGGGTATGGATCTGTCTCGTTATATAGTGTCACGACGTGTAAGAGCATTTGGACTGAAAGCCGACTCTGCAGTGACCAAACCTCTCATTAGCAGAAAGAATCACAAGCCTAGACTCCTCTTTGGTGAGGAGCATGTTGTGTGGACAGAGGAAAAGTGGCCACAGGTTTTTTTAGCGATGAAAGCAAGCTTAATTTATTTGTGTCTGATGGGAAACATTATGTTCATTAACAAACTGGGGAAAGACTGAACCCAAAGTGTGTTAAGTCAGTGAAAGGCGGTGGAGGAAGTGTCATGGTTTGAGGACTGTTTTCTGCAGCAGGAATCGGACCTCTCATACAGCTACATGGCAGAGTGAATGAAGAACCTTCTTCACAACACGTGGTTCTATACTTGTGTTCATCACTGAATCAGCCAGCAATTTTCATGCAGGACAATGCCCCCTGTCACACAGCAAAACGGAGAAAGCAGCTCCTGGAAACAATGAAATGGCCACAGCCCGAGTCCTGACCTAAACCCAATAGAAAACCTCTGGAAAATCCTTGGTGACAAAGTTATGGCCAAGAAACCCACAAAAGTTAAAGAACTCCAATCTGTCTATTATCTATTGTTCTACAGGTGCATCTCAATAAATTAGAATATCATCAAAAAGTTAATATATTTCAATTGTTTAAAAGAATTGAGAGTCCTCAGTGGTTGATACCTTTTAATGGCTAAGTGAAAAGATGGTAATAATAGCAGCTTTCGAGACTACTCAGGTCTCTTCTTCAGGCTCAATATAACACAAAATCTCAAGAGTCACATATTTATACAACAGGACATAGAATGGAGCAGTAAAGACAAGTTATGTGAAGCAGAACTATCAGTATGGCAGGGGGACAAACTGTTGTGGCCATTAATATTGCAGCAGTTCATAGATAAGCAGTGTGAAAGTTTTATTGACCTCTGATTGGGGTCTGGTCCGGGCTGTGATGCCCCCGGATGGTCTGAGGAGCACATTTCTTAATTAATGTAAAAGACATTGTGTCGCCAGGGGTTAAGGGGATACCCAGAACCGGGCCAAGGGGTTGCTTCTGGAAAAGGGATCACGGTGTCGTGACCCGGTCTGTGCTCCCTGGTTCCACAATAAAAAGGGGGGTTATGTTCGTGACGCCACCCGTGGAATGTGATCAGAGATGACCACCGCTGCTGCAGAACCTCCGGGGGTGATGGAAAGCAGCTTGAGATGGGACGGCTCCCCACGGGTAGAGCCTTTTCCCCGGGGCAGTGTGATAGTAGTCTAAGGGGTGAGTGCAGGACACGAGCACAATAAACAGGCAGACTCACGGTTTTGCAGTTTCTTTGTCCTTTACTGATGATGGTATTCAGCAGAGTACTGTCCACGGAGTCTGTGAGGGGTTCAGGGCTTCTCCCACCCAGCCGGGTCGTTTTGGCTCCCTTTTTCTGCACTGTGCTTGTGTGTGGCCCTGCTGCTGTGTGAACTCTGCAACTGGCTCTGCTCTGCTCTGCTCTGCTCCTAGGTACCGACCTGACAGGCAACTCGAGTCCTTACTAGTATGTTCCTGAACTCTGCGTTTGTTGCTTGTGTCTGTGGTACAGGTGAAAGATCTGGAATCTTCACTTCTCTGGTGGTAACTGTACAGTATGTAACCTGCAGTCTCGGATCCAGCACCCGTTCTGTGTGCTCCACTGGGATGAGCTTAGCAATGCTCTGTCTCCCAGGAATGTTCCTCTGTGTACGCTTTCTCCTTTCCTCAGACCCTCAGCTAGGCCTGGAATTGGTCAGTGGATCCTGAGGTGAGCTAAAGCCAGCTTCCAACCTGCAGATCCTTTCTCCTCAGTGCTCTGCACTGAACTTCCAAACTGAAACTACTCACCATTTCCTCCCCCCACCAGAATAAACAGGGAAGCAGCTTGGTCTCCCCCTTCTGGCCAGGAGGTCTTGGTGTTGTGTGTGGGGAGTTAACCCTTTGTGTGGCAACCCTGGGGTGCCACATTATGATGAATCCATGTGACACATTAATTCCTGCTCTAAATGTGTCACCGGCCATCATAAGTTTGTACTCCCATAGTCTCCTATCTCTCTGGGACATGAAGTTTCCTTTCAATACCAGCAATTTCATGTCCATGATGCTGTGGTCTGGGTTACAGAAATGTTTGGCCACAGGTAGATCCATCCTTTTTTCTCTAATTGTGTGGCGGTGAGAATTCATCCTTGTCCTTGTCCTATATATTACATAGAGTCATTACACACAGAGGGACCTATTTCACATGTTTATTTCTGTTAATGTTGATGATTATAGCTTACAGCCAATGAAAACCCAAAAGTAGTGACTATATAATAAATAGGAATAGATCCTTCTGTGTGTAATGACTCTATATAATACATAGGAATAGATCCCTCTGTGTGTAATGACTCTATATAATATATAGAAATAGATCCTTCTGTATGTAGTGACTCTATATAATATATAGGAATTGATCCCTCTGTGTGTAATGACTCTATATAATATATAGGAATAGATCCCTCTGTTTGTAATGACTGTATATAATATATAGGAATAGATCTCTCTGTGTGTAATGACTCTATATATTATATAGGAATAGATCCCTGTGTGTGTAATGACTCTATATAATATATAGGAATACATCCCTCTGTGTGTAATGCCTCTATATAATATATAGGAATAGATCCCTCTGTGTGTAATGACTCTATATAATATATAGGAATAGATCCCTCTGTGTGTAATAACTCTATATAATATATAGGAAGAGATCCCTCTGTGTGTAATGACTATGTAATATATAGGAATAGATCCCTCTGTTTGTAATGACTCTATGTAATATATAGGAATAGGTCCCTCTGTGTGTAATGACTCGATATAATATATAGGAATAGATCCCTCTGTTTATAATGACTCTATATAATATATAGGAATAGATCCCTCTGTGTGTAATGACTCTATATAATATATAGGAATAGATCCCTCTGTGTGTAATGACTATATAATATATAGAAATAGATCACTCTGTGTGTAATGACTCTATACAATATATAGGAATAGATTCCTCTGTGTGTAATGACTCTATATAATATATAGGAATAGCTCCCTCTGTGTGTAATGACTCCATATAATATATAGGAATATATCCCTCAGTGTGTAATGACTCTATATAATATATAGGGATAGATCCCTTTGTGTGCAATGACTCTATAATATATAGGAATATAAACCTTTGTGTGTAATGACTGTATATAATATATAGGAATAGATCCCTCTGTGTGTAATGACTCTATATAATATATAGGAATAGATGCCTCTGTGTGTAATGACTCTATATAATATATAGGAATAGATCCCTCTGTGTGTAATGACTCTACATAATATATAGGAATAGATCCCTCTGTGTGCAATGACTCTATATAATATAGGAATAGATCCCTCTGTGTGTAATGACTCTATACAATATATAGGAATAGATTCCTCTGTGTGTAATGACTCTATATAATATATAGGAATAGATCCCTCTGTGTGTAATGACTCTATATAATATATAGGAACAGATCCCTCTGTGTGTAATGACTCTATATAATATATAGGAATAGATTCCTCTGTGTGTAATGACTCTATATAATATATAGGAATAGATTCCTCTGTGTGTAATGACTCTATATAATATATAGTAATAGATCCCTCTGTGTATAAAGACTCTATATAATATATAGGAATAAATCCCTCTGTGTGTAATGACTCTATATAATATATTGGAATATCTCCCTCTGTGTGTAATGACTCTATACAATATATAGGAATAGATTTCTCTGTGTGTAATGACTCTATACAATCTATACAATATATAGGAATAGATTCCTCTGTGTGTAATGACTCTATATAATATATAGGAATAGCTCCCTCTGTGTGTAATGACTCTATATAATATATAGGAATAGATCCCTCTGTGTGTAATGACTCTATATAATATATAGGGATAGATCCCTTTGTGTGCAATGACTCTATAATATATAGGAATATAAACCTTTGTGTGTAATGACTGTATATAATATATAGGAATAGATCCCTCTGTGTGTAATGACTCTATATAATATATAGGAATAGATGCCTCTGTGTGTAATGACTCTATATAATATATAGGAATAGATCCCTCTGTGTGTAATGACTCTATATAATATATAGGAATAGATCCCTCTGTGTGCAATGACTCTATATAATATATAGGAATAGAACCCTTTGTGTGTAATGACTCTACATAATATATAGGAATAGATCCCTCTGTGTGCAATGACTCTATATAATATAGGAATAGATCCCTCTGTGTGTAATGACTCTATACAATATATAGGAATAGATTCCTCTGTGTGTAATGACTCTATATAATATATAGGAATAGATCCCTCTGTGTGTAATGACTCTATATAATATATAGGAACAGATCCCTCTGTGTGTAATGACTCTATATAATATATAGGAATAGATTCCTCTGTGTGTAATGACTCTATATAATATATAGGAATAGATTCCTCTGTGTGTAATGACTCTATATAATATATAGTAATAGATCCCTCTGTGTATAAAGACTCTATATAATATATAGGAATAAATCCCTCTGTGTGTAATGACTCTATATAATATATTGGAATATCTCCCTCTGTGTGTAATGACTCTATACAATATATAGGAATAGATTTCTCTGTGTGTAATGACTCTATACAATCTATACAATATATAGGAATAGATTCCTCTGTGTGTAATGACTCTATATAATATATAGGAATAGCTCCCTCTGTGTGTAATGACTCTATATAATATATAGGAATAGATCCCTCTGTGTGTAATGACTCTATATAATATATAGGAATAGAACCCTCTGTGTGTAATGACTCTATATAATATATAGGAATACATCCCTCTGTGTGTAATGACTCTATATAATATATAGGAATAGCTCCCTCTGTGTGTAATGACTCTATATAATATATAGGAATAGATCCCTCTGTGTGTAATGGCTCTATATAATATATAGGAATAGATCCCTCTGTGTGTAATGACTCTATATAATATATAGGAATAGATCCCTCTGTGTGTAATGACTCTATATAATATATAGGAATAGATCCCTCTGTGTGTAATGACTCTATATAATATATAGGAATAGATCCCTCTGTGTGTAATGACTCTATATAATATATAGGAATAGATCCCTCTGTGTGTAATGACTCTATATAATATATAGGAATAGCTCCCTCTGTGTGTAATGACTCTATATAATATATAGGAATAGATCCCTCTGTGTGTAATGACTCTATATAATATATAGGAATAGATCCCTCTGTGTGTAATGACTCTATATAATATATAGGAATAGAACCCTCTGTGTGTAATGACTCTATATAATATATGTGTTTCCCTTTTTGTATTGGATTACTGAAATAAATTAACTTTTTGAAGATATTCTAATTTATTGAGATGCACTTGTATCTATCTATCTATTGATCTATCTGTCTGTCTGATTTCATAGAAAGTTCTGTGTCGCTTGTGGGCAGCAGATGCTTTGCCTAAGTCCGATCTATCTATGGATCTCTGTGGATCTCTTCTCAGTCCATAATCTGGTGGCCGCTGCCTGTTTTTCGGCAGCTGAGGACCAGTAATCCGCACTTGCTTATCTCTCTTAATCACGGGCGCACAATGCTGGGGCTTCCTGAGCCTTTAATTCCCTCTTAAATGCGTAACAGAGTGGAAAGTAAATACAAAGGCAGAGCGGCGCCGGCACCGCGGCTAATTTCTTCTCATGTCAGAATATTTATGCCGGGCAGCGCCAGCGCAATATTTGATCAAGGCGTCTCCGGAATAAGAAACAGGCCGGATCTGTACAATGCCGGAACGTCTCTGGAGAAACTCTGCAGCCAGGAAGAGCCGCGGGTGAGGGGGGATTCGGCTACTTTCACACATCAGTTTTTTTCCATCAGCCACAATCTGGAAAAAATGGATAAAACGGATCCGGCGCCGGATCCGTTTTATCCCCGTTGATTTGTATTAGCGCCGGATTGTGCCTGATGGCCTTGCGTTGCATTTGGCTTTTGCCGGATCCGTCGTAATTGGCAGGATGGAACGTCTCTTGTAATGTTTTTTGTCTCTGACAAAAGAAAACACATCGCGCCGGATCTGGCACGGTATGGCGTGATTTACAAAAAACGGCAAAAAACGGATGCGGGCGCCGGATCCGTTTTTGTAAACTGAGCATGCTTCAATGTATTGAAAAAAAACCGGATCCAGCAAAAAAACGTACAAAACGGATGCAAAAATGGATGCGCTGGATCCATTTTTTGACAGATCAGGTATACCGGATCCGTAAAAAAAAAGGATCAGGTGCATCCGTTTTTGCATATTCTGCGCCGGATCCATTGCATCAGGCACACGCCGGATTGTGCCTCATGCCAAAAATATGATGTGTGAAAGTAGCCTAAGAGCCGCGGGTGCGGGGCGGATTCCAGAACCTTCCACCTGAGAAGCCACAATCTGGATGATTAGTAACAATGTGGCAAATTGTACATTCAGTTCCGGAACATGATTGACATTGACTCGCGCAGCATTGGCCTTAACGATCTCAAAAATTCAAAAACTATCAGTGTGTGGTATCTGTATACAAGAGCCGTATCCTATATACCCACACTCATATATGATGCATATGCTGCCGACTGCGAGGGACAAATTGTGACTTTATAAGCCCCTGGGGGACGGGGGGCCCGAGGCTAATGCACTCCCCTGCCCTCCTCGAACGCTGCACCTGGGTCTCGTGCTAAAAACCTTCACCAGGCAACGGCCATCAATAAATTGACACATCGGCGGCTGAAAGCTCATCAGTGGCTTCTACTTAATGGGAAATTAATTATAAAATAATTATATGCTGGTTAATGTATGCAACGGAGGAGCGGCAGGGGATTACCGAGATGTAAGGCGCGAGGAAACGTGTTTTCATGCCGCACATTAATAGCCGAGGACTCATAGATGATTTTTGGGGCTTAAACAAACAAGTAGTCACATACCTCCAGGGCATTGCTCGGGATCAGGGACAGAAGCCCCATTCTCACCCCAAAATATACTGCCTACTGGCTGCTGATACTGTAGAGCCATACAAATAGTGCCCCCAACAAGTGTCCCATCACATAGTGTCACCAACAAGAGTGTCCCACCAATAGTGCCCCCCACAAGCGTATCCGACCACATAGTGCCCCCCACAAGAGTGTCCCACCACACAGTCCCTCCACAAGAGTGTCCGACCACATAGTGCCCCCCACGAGAGTGTCCCACCACATAGTGTCCCCAACAAGAGTGTCCGACCACATAGTGGCCCCAACAAGAGTGTCCCATCACATAGTGTCCCCACAAGAGTGTCCCACGACATAGTGACCCCCACAAGTGTATCCCATCACATAGTGTCCCCCACAAGAGTGTCCCACCACACAGTCCCTCCACAAGAGTGTCCCACCACATAGTGTCTCCCACAAGTGTCCCACCACATAGTGTCTCCCACAAGTGTCCCACCACATAGTCCCTCCACAAGAGTGTCCCACCACATAGTGTCTCCCACAAGTGTCCCACCACATAGTCCCTCCACAAGAGTGTCCCACCACATAGTGTCTCCCACAAGTGTCCCACCACATAGTGTCTCCCACAAGTGTCCCACCACATAGTGTCCCCCACAAGAGTGTCCCACCACCTAGTGCCCCCCACAAGAGTGTCCGACCACACAGTCCCTCCACAAGAGTGTCCCAGCACATAGTGTCTCCCACAAGTGTCCCACCACATAGTGTCCCCCACAAGACTTTCCTACTGCATAGTGCCCCCCACAAGAGTTTCCCATCACATAGTGCCCCCCACAAGAGTGTCCCATCACATAGTGTCCCCCACAAGAGTGTCCCATCACATAGTGCCCCGCACAAGAGTGTCCCACCACATAGTGCCCCCCACAAGAGTGTCCGACCATATAGTGCCCCCCACAAGAGTGACCCATCACATAGTGCCCCCCACAAAAGTGTGCCACCACATAGTGCCCCCCACAAGAGTTTCCCACCACATAGTGACCCCCCAGAAGAGTGTCCGACCATATAGTGCCCCGCACAAGAGTGTCCGACAACATAGTGTCCCCCACAAGAGTGTCCCACCACATAGTGCCCAGAAAAATAATTGTGCTCAAGTGACCTGGAAAGTAATAATGCCATAGACGTCGAAGTTTCCCCCCAAAAAAATAATTGAAGTAATTAGATAGTGCCAAAGATCATAGTAGTGCCCAAGTAATACTAAGTATGCCAAGCAAAGTGCCTTCAAAAGTAACTGTATAACCAAAAAACCATCAATAATAGCGCACTCTGTGAATGCCCCAAAACTTAAAGGGGTTGTCCACTACATTGATGGCCTGTCCTTAGGATAGGTCATCAATATCTGATTGCCCAGGGTCTAACACCCGGCATCCCTGCTGACCAGCTGTTTCCGGTGCCACCGCTGACAGCTGGCAGCTGGAAATGCTCAGTTCCGGATCTGCTCCGTCTTCTGATAGTGGACGTGACCAGGTACTGCACATCCACCTCCTATTGATCTGAATGGGAGACGGATGTGCAGTTCCCAGCTACAGCCGCTATCAGTTGACGGGGCAGGTTCGAAACTGAGCATTTCCGGCACTGACAACAGCTGATCGGTAGGGCTCCGGGTGTCGGATCCCAGACGATCAGACATTGGTGACCTATCCTAAGGATATATGTAAAAGTAGTGGACGAGGGTGACCCACATACTAATAGAGTTTCCACTTAGTAAGTGGTTCCTGTCACGCATAGAGTTGTGGAATGTCCGGTGCAACACCGAGGTTACAACAGAATGGTAAGAGGGTTGGAAGGCCCTAATGGTAGGGATAGGGGAGACAGGTCACCTCCCGGCACTAACGTGTGTCTGTCCCCCGTACTCCCTAACATTCCTATGTGGATCCTTCACCCCCCGCTGCCATCATGTGCCTAGTTCATAGTGGTCCCTCCACTCACCCTGGCTAACGCAAAGGCCGGTGACTGCACTGGACTTCACCGCTGCAGTAATCAAACACATGGGAAGGAAAACAGACAGAGGTACATAGACGAAAGGATATATGAGGATTATTCTGAGACATATTGTGAGGATTATGACATTCATACATGTCAACCAGCTGTCGCATTCCATTAATGTGACGCCCTGGCAAAACCAGGTAGTCACAAATAGGCCCGTGCATAACACCTTCCCTCATTAGGAAACATTCAGCCAACCTAGAAACCCTAGTCACCCCCCCCTTAGGGAAAGATGGACACACCAGTGGGCGGTACCAGGTGGTTGGCACATGCCCACCCAGGGGTCTAGACAGCCCGGGGCGGGAAAAACAGTAGTTTAAGCTGTAGTTCAATTTGTAGAGGAGTGTGGGCTAGAGCTAGGTGTAGCTCCAGCAGGGAAAGTTCAAGTTGAACGGTGCCAGGGTTGGAGCCCTGGTACCTTGGCTAGGAGGCAGACGGTGGTCTCTGTCAGCAGGAGACGGGAAGACGGCTCAACAGTACCGAAGTGGACCGGGACAGGGTTGTAGCCCGCCGGTACCGACACGGGGAACCGACCCGGAAACTGTAGCACAAAGGGGGGTACTCGGACCCTGAAGCCAGAGCCGGAAACAAGCAGACTGGTTAATTCACCGATTGAGGCCAGGACTAGAGGTCCTGTCCCACCCAAGTCCTTCATAGAACACAACAGCCCACCGATAGGGATAGGAGGTCACCGCCAGGGCCCATAGATCCCACGGGCCAGCGTCTGCGGGCACGGCTCCTCAGGCCACATCCAGCCGGGAGCGGACTCCTGAGTTTCAGACAACGAAGTCCAAATCACACAAAAACAGTGCAGAGGAAAGCGATAGAGGCCACCAGCCGGGTGGGGGATCCGATGCAACTGGCCGCGGCGGCTGGCCACCAGCACCTTGGTTAAAAGACTTGTGTGGTTTATTGACTGTGAGTGCTCAAATACCTCTTTGCTGTCACTATACCCTGCACTAAGTCACCGGGCCCCGGGCAACCATCCCTACCCACAGAGGGGTTAACAGCTAGCTGCCGTAACATCTCGCTCTGGTGCCCTACAACAGCAACGGTGGTGTCCCACTTCACCACACACCGTGGGTGACGTCACGAACCTAATACGGCCTAGCCCGTACATCTACCTCCCCTTTTTATTCAGCATGTTTGCGAGACCCCCGGGTCCGGTGACCCTCGAGCCACCACCCCAGGATGCCCGGATCTCAGCAGCGTCGGCTGCTGGCACAGGGGTGGCACAACCCGAAACTTGGCATCACAAACAGGATACTTACCCATCCACTTACCTTGTGGAAGTGTGTCTTTTATTGGACAGTCAGCGGTGATCCGTTGCTAAATTTTCAGAAGTCGCCATTTTTGCCGCCATTTTTAGGCGAGAAAACTGCAGCCCAGCGTCTTCTTCCCCAAGAAAAGGGCGCGAAACCAAAGCCCTGCCCCCTGGGAACACGGCCTGAAGGTGAACCCCGAGGTCGTAAAACGAAACTAACAGGCCGCATGAAAAAGAAGTGCCGGCAAAAGACCAAGTGGAGAGAAGCGGGAAGATGTCTGCTCCTACACCTGATGCTGGAGCCGCGCCAACCGCTGAAATGGCGGCGCCCCGAGGCGGAGTGGTGGTCCCCACGGAGGGACGCAAATCAGATCGCTTATCGACTGGAACCACTGCTTGGCTGGAGCGGGAGCTGGCGAGATTCTGTGTCCGGGTGCGGTCGCAGTCACTGCAACAGGTGCTGGACTGGAAAGCGGATGTCCGGAGAATGGTGGCCGTGGTGTGGGCCCGTGAGAGCCGAGTTACCCGCATGGTGTCTCGTCGGGAGAAAGGTACCCAGATCATGCCTGCCCGGAGCTGGAGCCCGTTTCCTACGTGATGGAAGAGTGCCGGCCAGCACCGCTCCCTGGAGCAGCGGCATCACCTGCTATACCACCTCCGTTCCCAATGGAAGTCCAAAGCTCTGGGATGCCTTGCAGGTGGTCCCGGAATGCTGACCCCCGGGGGCCAAGGGAGCCATACAGCCCCATGCAGCAGTGGTAGTGGTTCCCGGCTACCTCCAGTTTAAGTCCCCCGTTGGGACCGTCTGTTGATCCCGTTACAGTTTCCAGAAAAAAAAGACAATGACCGTGAACTTGCAGGCCGATCCATAAACTATTGGGTTTTGTATATAGCCCCCAACCAACCTTCTCACCAGCCGCAGTCTCTGAAGGATGGGCCTGTGGTAGAGTCGGCTGAGGCCCAGTCACCAACGCACTAAGTCACCGGGCCCCGGGCAACCATCCCTACCCACGGAGGGGTTAACAGCTAGCTGCCATAACATCTCCCCCGGGTGCCCTACAACAGCAGTGGTGGTGTCCCACTTCACCACACACCGTGGGTGGAATCACGAACCTAATATGGCCTAGCCCGTACATCTACGTCCCCTTTTTATTTGACGTGTCCGCAAGACCCCCGGGTCCGGCGACCCTTGAGCCACCACCCCAGGAGGCCCGAATCAGAGCAGCGTCGGCTGCTGGCACGGGGGCGGCACATTAACACACATCCTGCTCTGCCACAAATCACCAAATGGCCAAGGTGACAAAATCCAATTAAGGTTAAGGAAGAAGCAATCCCCCTGCTGTCAAGAGCATTCAGCCAAGACGATGGGCAGGCAACTTCAGGTTTTACGAGTTTTACGATCAAGCTTCAACTAAAGGTCCAGACTTGGAGGTACCTATGTAAGAGTTACAAAATTAGGGAGTGCTTCACTCCCAAAGATAGGGCACATATATTTCTAGCTTCAAGATGGCAAGACGCACGTCACACATATTTTCTATTAATAGTGTGACTTGCGGATCAGCCTGTAATTAATACTTGGCAGTAGGAAGCCCACAGACACCAAGTGTTTCCTATCTATAGATAGATCAAATCATAACTGTAAAAATGATGGTCATATTTCCATGTGGGACAATCAGGGGCGAAGATATGGGGAAAACTGCTAAGTCATAGATTTCTGGAAACTAAAGGCCCAACCACTAACCAGCCCAGTCTGAGGTCACAAGGGGGATGGAACATGGAGGAACGTAGGTTCATAAAAACCAGAGTGGACATCTTGTGAGTGTTCTTCTCTCATGGGATCATGTGTGGTACATCTGTGATGAGTCCCAGGAAAGTATGTGGCTCCACAGTGCCCCCCTATGCCAGCTCACCCCAGGCCTATTCACAAAGGAACAAGATAACTGATTAATCTGTGTATCTGTTTGTAACCATAACTTATCTGTAACTGTACTTCTGACATAATATCTGTAAATCTCATCTTGTATATAGTGTATTATCTAATGTGCCCTTAAGGCAATTAAATATAAAATTTAATTTGGAGCTGTGGCTTTTATCTCGATTCACGAACCTCATGTTCGTGAGCTTGGTTTAACATTACAATCTACCTGGGCTGGTTTCTGGCCCAATATAGTCCTGCCAATGGACCAGGCCTATATCTAATGAGGAACTGGTGGCAATCTACCGCATTGTACTGTACCAACAGAATTCTGTTCCACTGGGGTAAGTGGAAAGTTTCTGTTGGCCTGTTGGGGTTGTGGGAAAGCTGGGTGTCACACTGGAGGTTGCGTGACCTGCTCTGTTCCCCCTCCTCGTGCCTTGCTGTGCCCTCAGGGACAGGAGGGGTCAGTGTTGCATTGTGTCATTCAGACCTTACGTACTACTTGGGGATGTGGAACATCGCGTGATGACGGAAGGGACTAGGTTGTGTCATGTGGCTTTGACGTATTAGAGACGTCAGTGTGGGGCTGCGAAGTGCGGTTTCGTCACAGATTGACAGGTTAACAACTGGGCGGAGGGATCTTGAGTGACTCCTCTGGCCCGCTTCATGACAGGTTACAACAATCTTAACTGCTGCAGCCAGATATCAAGGCTGAAGAAGACACAACTCCAACAGAAGAACTCCAGCAGCTGAACTTCCAACAGCAAGCCACCACAAGCTACTAAAGACTTCATACCTCCAGAGTGGTCAGAACAGAACAAATCTATTACCGGCATCAAATGTTGGATCATGTGATTATTTAAAGAGTAGAGGTGTGGTCGCAAACCGGTTGCAGCTGAGAAGAACTAACTAGGAACTATCAGCAAGGAAAAATAGCATTGACCCTTGCTGCACCAACAGAATGCAAATACATTAAATATACAGAGCCTCACAAGTTCATGTGAAGCTCAGACACCCAAAACATTACAAATATCTCAAGGGTGGGAGACACTCATAACAGGTCCCTTATACTGTGCCTAATACAGGACTGTAGTAGTTAGAGAGGAAACTAACTATGAACACTAGCACACCGGAGTGCCGGAGAATCCTCCGAGAACCCACAAATCCAGGAGACAACAATCCTGATTGGAGGGGATTTTGGAGCCGCTGACTAGCTATCAAAATCTATTTCTTCTGAGGTTTCTCAGCAATAACCTAGAAGATCAGGTCAGAACCATCATCCGTAACTTTCTACTAGGTCCTGGATGAGATGGCTGAAGGGGTGGCACTGATACCCAAGCAGGATGGTTCTGATGGTGTAAGGTCACTCCTTCATACAGATCTTTGCCTGATCTTTCAGGTTACTCCTCCATACCAATCTTCTCCAGATCTTTCAGGTTACTCCTCCATACAGATCTTCTCCAGATCTTTCAGGTCACTCCTCCATACAGATCTTCTCCAGATCTTTCAGGTCACTCCTCCATACAGATCTTCTCCTGATATTTCAGGTCACTCTTCCATACAGATCTCCTGATCTTTCAGGTCACTCCTCCATTCAGATGTTCTCCAGATCTTTCAGGTCACTACTCCATACAGATCTTCTCCAGATCTTTCAGGTCACTCCTCCATACAGATCTTCTCCAGATCTTTCAGGTTACTCCTCCATAAAGATCTTCTCCAGATCTTCCAGGTAACTCCTCCATACAGATCTTCTCCAGATCTCTCAGGTCACTCCTCCATACAGATCTTCTCCAGATCTTTCAGGTTACTCCTACATACAGATCTTCTCCAGATCTTTCAGGTCACTCCTCCATACAGATCTTCTCCAGATCTTTCAGGACACTCCTCCGTACAGATCTCCTCCAGATCTTTCAGGTTTCGGGGCTGTCACTGAGCAACATTCTGTTTCAGCTCCCTCCAAAGATTTTCTATTGGGGTTAGGCCTGGATCTGGTTGAGCCACTCCAGGACCTTGAAATGCTTCTTAACTAACTGCTCCTTAGTTACCATGGCTGTGCATTTTGGGTAATTGTCATGCTGGAAGACCCTGCCATGACCCATCTTCAATGCTCCTACTGAGGGAAGAAGGTTGTTGGCCAAAATCTCGCAATACATGATCCCATCCATCCTCCCTTCAATACGGTGCAGTCGTTCTGTCCCCTTTGCAGAAAAGGACCCACAAAGTATGATGTTTCCACTCCCATGCTTCCTGATTGGGACGTTGTTCTCGGGGTTGTACTTATCCTTCTTCTTCATCCAAAAACGGCAAGTAGAGTTCATACCAAAAAGTTATATTTTGGTCTCATCTGACCACCTGACCTTCTCCCATGCCTCCTCTGGATCATCCACATCTTAATTTGTGAACTTCAAACGGACATGGACATGTGCTGGTGTGAGCAGGGGGACCTTGCGTGTCCTGCAGGATTTTATTCCATGATGGCGTAGTTTGTTAATTAGGGTAATCTTTGAGACTGTGGTCCCAGTTCTCTTCAGGTCATTGGCCAGGTCCTCCCATGTAGTTCTGGACTTATTCCTGACCTTTCTCAGAATCCTCCTTACCCCACGAGGTGAGATCTTGCATGGAGCCCCAGACTGAGTAAAATTGACAGACATCTTGTGTTTCTTTCATTTTTTATAATTGTGCCAACAGTTGTTGCCTTCTCACCAAGCTGCTTGCCTATTATCCTATAGCACATCCCAGCCTTGTGCAGATCTACAATGTTGTCCCTGTCATTAGACAGCTCTTTGGTGTTGGCCATGGTGGAGAGGTTGGCATGTGATTGATTGAGTGTGGACAGGAGTCTTTTATACAGGTAATGAGTTCACACAGGAGCAATTAATACAGATAATGAGTGCAGGGTAGGAAAAAATTAACAAGTCTGTGAGAGCAGAATTCTTCCTGGTTGGTTGGGGATCAAATACTTATTTCATGCAATAAAATGCAAATTAGTTATTTAAAAATCATACAATGGGATTTTCGGGATTTTTTTTATTCTGTCACAGGTGAAGTTACCTGCGATAAAAATTACAGCCCTCTCCATTCTTTGTAGGTTGGAACACTTACAAAATCAGCAGAGGATCAAATACTTATTTTCCCCACTGTATTTTAAAGGAGTTTTTCATTTTTTTTTTTTACAAATTGTTAAAGTGATCTATTGATAATAAGCAGGTCACAAAGGTGTATCAGGTCGATGGGGGTATTACCCCCGACATCTACCGATCAGCCATTCCTGGTGTTGGTGGTGGCCGGATGTAATCAGTTGCAAAGCTGCACAGCACAGTGTGATCATCTATAAATTGACCACAGCAAGTACTGCAGATGCACAGCTATTCATTCAAATAGGGACGGATGTACAGCTAAGATCCCTGTACAAATGACGGTGCTGTGCTGTGCAGCTCCCCAACCGATTACATCCGACCATCACCAGGAATGGCTGATCGACAGGTGTCGGGGGTCGAACCCCCATCAATCTGATACTGATGACTTATCTGAAGGAAAGACCGTCAGGTGCCGGGGGTTACACCCCTATCGTTCTGATTATGATAAGCTATCCAAAGCATAGGCCATCAGTATAAAAGCACAGGATGGCCCTCTATTGGCTTCTGCAGAGATGTGTTAAACCCGGTGGGAGTACAGACCATAATGCATGGACTATCCAGTGGTCTCCCGACCCGAGCTGACAGCTTTACAAGCATATACAGACAATGTGGATTTCAGGCGGTTTATTGCAGTCCATGCTCAGACCAAGTGCTCATGTACATGAGCCGTAATGGCACATCACGGGCAGGGGCAGTTACAGGGTTATTCCAAACAACGCACATCACCTACCCTATGGATGGGCGATAACCTGCCAATCAGGTTCATTTCTATCCTTCAGTGATCTAACAGATAGTTGTAACCTCAGCTGCAGCCACTCCCTTCTGCTATAAATATCCGCTCCTGACTCCTTCGTATGCCGGCTATAGCTCATACCTATGCTGTCTACTTTGAAGAAGCCATACTCTGGAGCAGCTGAGGTGTTGTTTCTATTGCAGCTGAGAAGTTTCTGCTGGTGAAGCTGTGGAGTGCTATTGCTTGTGTGTTTCCCCATTTGTCTTACCTACCTCGTGTTTTCTTATTGCAGTGGCATGATTAGCATCCCATTGGCCTTCACTAGTCATGGTGAGTTGAGGGCCAACGAGGGCCTAAGCATGTGATGGCGTACAGGGCAAAGTACCTGTCTAGGGACCTTAGGGAGTGCAGGGATCAGCATCAAGTTATTGTTAGGGGTGACCCTTCTCCCCTCTCCCTAGCGCCTGGGCCTTTCACTGTATTGTTACTCTGGTGTTCCCTCTGTTTTGCACTGCTCGCCAGGAGTCCTCTATTACCTGGTGTGACACCAGCAGTAGTTACCAGGTGCTACTGGGTGCGGCGAGGATATGGTGGCAGATGAATAGAACGGAACAGATTATGAGGAAAAAATTAGAAAGCGGGAACAGAGGTAAGTTAGATTAGAGAGATGTGTTTTATACCATGCTTTAAATTGGGGCTATGTATTAGATTATCTGGGTTAGTGCATTCCAGAAAACTGGGACAGCATGGGAGAAGTCTTTGGAGAAGGAGGTTTGGATTATGAAAAATGTGAGTCTTAGATCAGTTGTAGTATGAAGGACACAGGTAGGGTGATAGACAGATATGAGGGATGTGATGAAGGGCGCTGCAGAACTGTGGAGAGCTTTTTGTGCATGAGCAACAAGTTAATATTCTCTGTAATGGTTAGACAACCAGTGCAGTGACTGGCACAGCGTAGAGGCATTGGTGTAGCAGCTGACAGAAAGCGACAGAAATATGACCACTGATGGCAACATTCAGGATGGATTGAAGAGGACTTGTGTGATGTCTGTCAGAAGGTGGCGCTAGACACTATGCAGTAAATGGAGCGATAGTCAGACAGGCCGAGATCATAAACAGGAGAGCATGACAGTACACGGGGGGGGGGGGGGGAGACAGAGACGAGGTCCAGATACAAGCCGAAGGTCAGGGTTCCTGTGCATACAAAATGCAGGGAGCAGACGAGATGTGGTCAGGAGGAAGTCCGAGATCAGAAGATGGGAATCTACAACAGAACCAGGGGAGGACAGGCAGGGACGAGTAAACAGCAGTCCAGAGTTGAGAGACCAAGATCTGAACACTGAGCACCACCGGAGTCAACAGCACAACTGTAACCAGGAAGTACAACCGGCGGTGTCCTCAGCTAACAATGAAGCAGAGCAATCACCAGGAATGAGAAGCGTCTGCTAGACCACCACCTCCCAGGACCAGCGGGGAAACCCAGCAGAGCATTCCTCCTGCCAAACGCTCTGCACCATAGACAACATAAACCGGCTCTGCAGGAGAGCCCAGCAGAACAATACAGAATGTTCTGCACATAGGAATCATGACAACAGGGTTTATCAAGAGGGAAACTGATCAATGGAGAGTTATAGGAGTCCACACGAGAATGAATAAGAATGACAGTAAGAGTTTTTGCCTTTTGAAAGGTGAGAAAATGTCAGATTTTGGAGATGTTTTTGAGATTTAGATGACATAAGCGAGGGAGTGGTCAGATATAGGGAATAGAGGAACGTTCTGTGTCAAATATGACCCCAAGACAGCGAGCGTGCCGCTGAGGAGTTATGGTAGAGCCACCCAATGAAATTGCAATATCGGATATAGGTCGGTTAATAGAGGGAAGAAACACAAGACGTTTCAGATACAGGGAGGCCATGATATTAGAGATGGTGGACAGACAATCCCTGCTATTTTGTATCATATAGTAGCTTTATTCATAGTCAGTTGGAGTATCGATGATAGCCAAGTGCATCTATGGTATATTCCCGGCATGTGGCTTCCACCACTCGGATGCAGAACTATGTTAAATATGTGCGTCCCCCCATCTGCGTCCAGTCAGGGATGTGGTTGCTCATCGTTGTCTTTATTAATTGACTTCTATGGGAGCTGTTGTGTGTGTACATGCGGAATAACACTATTTCTTGTCATTATATAATGTGCATCATTCTTTTTTCCTTTGCAGGCTCTGTATCTAATGATCAGCTCTTGGTGCTAGTGAATGGAGACTGGCTACTATGGTGTTTTCCCATCCAAAGTAACTACCAAGATTTGAGGGATCCTCATTTCTGCCCTCCTTTTTCTATGTAGTCTTCAATATGGAGGGTATTATACAGCAGAACTGAGCAGTGTAGCTGTGAATCCAGCACTGGTTTCACATATCAGGCATTTCGCCAGATTGCCGAATCGGGCACACTCCAGTACAGTGCAATACAGTACAATGGCATCGCGGCAAACTCCGGTCACATGACAGCATGTGTCCGGAGCTTGCCGTGATGCCATTGTACTGTATTGCACTGTGCTGGAGTGTGGCGGATCATTGACCAGAGCTTGCCGTGATGCCCTTGTACTGTATTGCACTGTACTGGAGTGTGGCGGATCATTGACCAGAGCTTGCCGTGATACCCTTGTACTGTATTGCACTGTGCTGGAGTGTGCCGGATCATTGACCGGAGTTTGCCGTGATGCCATTGTACTGTTTGCACTGTACTGGAGTGTGCCGGATCATTGACCGGAGTTTGCCGTGATGCCATTGTACTGTTTGCACTGTACTGGAGTGTGCCGGATAATTGACCGGAGTTTGCCGTGATACCTTTGTACTGTATTGCACTCTACTGGAGTGTGCCGGATCATTGACCGGAGCTTGCCATGATGCCTTTGTACTGTATTGCACTGTACTGGAGTGTGCCGGATCATTGACCGGAGCTTGCCATGATGCCTTTGTACTGTATTGCACTGTACTGGAGTGTGCCAGATCATTGACCAGAGCTTGCCGCGATGGCATTGTACTGTATTGCACTGTACTGGAGTGTGCCGGATCATTGACCGGAGCTTGCCGTGATGGCTTTGTACTGTATTGCACTGTACTGGAGTGTGCCGGATCATTGACCGGAGTTTGCCGTGATGCCATTGTACTGTTTGCACTGTACTGGAGTGTGCCGGATAATTGACCGGATTTTGCCGTGATGCCTTTGTACTGTATTGCACTGTACTGGAGTGTACTGGATCATTGACCGGAGCTTGCCATGATGCCTTTGTACTGTATTGCACTGTACTGGAGTGTGCCGGATCATTGACCGGAGCTTGCCATGATGCCTTTGTACTGTATTGCACTGTACTGGAGTGTGCCAGATCATTGACCGGAGCTTGCCGCGATGGCATTGTACTGTATTGCACTGTACTGGAGCGTGCTGGATCATTGACCGGAGCTTGCCATGATGCCTTTGTACTGTATTGCACTGTACTGGAGTGTGCCGGATCATTGACCGGAGTTTGCCGTGATGCCTTTGTACTGTATTGCACTGTACTGGAGTGTACTGGATCATTGACCGGAGCTTGCCATGATGCCTTTGTACTGTATTGCACTGTACTGGAGTGTGCCGGATCATTGACCGGAGCTTGCCATGATGCCATTGTACAGTATTGCACTGTACTGGAGTGTGCCGGATCATTGACCGGAGCTTGCCATGATGCCTTTGTACTGTATTGCACTGTACTGGAGTGTGCCGGATCATTGACCGGAGCTTGCCGTGATGCCTTTGTACTGTATTGCACTGTACTGGAGCGTGCTGGATCATTGACCGGAGCTTGCCGTGATGCCTTTGTACTGTATTGCACTGTACTGGAGCGTGCTGGATCATTGACCGGAGCTTGCCGTGATGCCTTTGTACTGTATTGCATTGTACTGGAGTGTGCCAGATCATTGACCGGAGCTTGCCGTGATGGCATTGTACTGTATTGCACTGTACTGGAGTGTGCCGGATCATTGACCAGAGCTTGCCGTGATGCCATCGTACTTCATTGCACTGTACTGGAGTGTGCCAGATCATTGACCGGAGCTTGCCGCGATGGCATTGTACTGTATTGCACTGTACTGGAGTGTGCCGGATCATTGACCGGAGCTTGCCGTGATGCCATCGTACTTCATTGCACTGTACTGGAGCGTGCCGGATCCGGCAATCCGGCAAAATTCCGGATGTGTGAAAGCACCCTTACTAGTAAGCTGTCAGATCTACTCTGCTTGTGCCTCTTTTTTTCTCTCTGCTCCTCCCTTCCCCTCTCCCCTTCCTTTTCCATAGACTACATAAGGCAGCTATAATCTTTTCCTTCTTGACCAAGACAGATATTAGCCTTTTTGGAGTGAAGGTGGCAGGAGAAGGAGAAATGTTTCATAAGAGGAGAAAATAAAGCATATTTTTCTGATTACATATAGTACAAAGTTTCTTATATTGACCATAAAATAATAATTATTATTCTTTTTTAATACAATTATTATCACCACTGCTATTATTTTAGCAGTAGTTGTATTATTGCAGCATTTTCTGTATTTTCCTGTGCTATTGTGTTCTGATTGTTTGTATTATGTGTATTGTATATTGTTTGGATGATCCCCTTCTTGTCCCGATGCCTTCCTCCTTCCCTGATACATTCCTTCCCATCTCTTAATGACACGTCTTAATCCCTGGGCTCCAGGATGCGTTCTCTGCTCCTCCAGCCTCTGCTTTCATTCACAGCATTGTTTTAGTGGCAGCATCTGGGCTCTGCAGTCACATGGAGGGGAGCTGCCTGCTTGCTTGTCTTGTGTCTTTTCTTCCACCCTCTCTCTGAATTTTCTTTCTTTTTTTATTCCTCCAGCTGGTATAATTTATTCCTGCACCTCCCAGACCAGGATAACCTGTGCAGTCAGCTGCAGCCCCCTGCGGACAGCTGGCTCCCTTTTAGCTGATGGAAAACTGCCACAAGCCAGTGAATAGGAGGATGTAGCAGAGCGGTCCCCGCAGAAGCCTCAGCACAAGCTCAATGCTCCTCTATTGTTCCTCGGTGTGAAATGGTTTCTCCTGCTCAACTGGAGCCTGCACAATAGCCGGAGAGCTGCCTGCGCCCCAGTGCTGACCCCAGAGGACCCCCAGAGGAGCCCCAGTGTGACTCCAGAGGACCCCCAGTGCTGACCCCAGAGGACCCCAGTGCTTAGCCCAGAGGACCCCCGGGCTGAGGCTCCAGTGCAGACCCCCATTGTGTCCGAGCTGCAGCCACAAGGCGATGGGTCTGCAGGGGAGCTGCTCCTCACCCTTCCCCAATTCCTGCTGTGGAGGGATTGTGTTCATCCTGGTGGCGGCTTTATGGGGAGCGGATTCTCAGGGAGAACATGACAGCAAAAGTATCTATCAGTGGAAGACAGGTGAGTGAGCAGGGGGCAGAGAGGGGCATTGTCTCCTCTGGTGTGGGGTCCTAGGTTGTAGGGTATGATGGGTCAAGTAGTATAACCTGATGGAAATAGAGAGGTTGTTAATCTCTCTCACACTCCTATCTATCTATCTATCTATCTATCTATCTATCTATCTATCTATCTATCCCTCTATCTATCTATCTATCTATCCCTCTATCTATCTATCTATCTATCTATCTATCCCTCTATCTATCTATCTATCTATCTATCTATCTATCTATCTATCTATCTATCTATCTATCTATCCCTCTATCTATCTATCTATCTATCTATCTATCTATCTATCTATCCCTCTATCTATCTATCTATCTATCTATCTATCCCTCTATCTATCTATCTATCTATCTATCTATCTATCTATCTATCTATCCCTTTATCTATCTATCTATCTATCCCTCTATCTATCTATCTATCCCTCTATCTATCTATCTATCTATCTATCTATCTATCCCTCTATCTATCTATCCCTCTATCTATCTATCTATCCCTCTATCTATCCCTCTACCTATCTATCTATCCCTCTATCTATCTATCTATCCCTCTATCTATCTATCTATCTATCCATCTATCTATCTATTATCTATCTATCCCTCTATCTATCTATCCATCTATCCATCTATCTATCCCTCTATCTATCTATCCCTCTATCTATCCCTCTATCTATCTATCTATCTATCTATCTATCCCTCTATCTATCTATCTATCTATCTATCTATCTATCTATCTATCTATCTATCTATCCCTCTATCTATCTATCTATCTATCCCTCTATCTATCTATCTATCTATCTATCTATCTATCTATCTATCTATCTATCCCTCTATCTATCTATCTATCTATCTATCCCGCTATCTATCTATCTATCTATCTATCTATCTATCTATCTATCTATCTATCTATCTATCTATCTATCCCTCTATCCCTCTATCTATCTATCTATCTATCTATCTATCTATCTATCTATCTATCTATCTATCCCTCTATCTATCTATCTATCCCTCTATCCCTCTATCTATCTATCTATCTATCTATCTATCTATCTATCTATCCCTCTATCTATCTATCTATCTATCTATCTATCTATCTATCCCTCTATCTATCTCTCTATCTATCTATCTATCTATTATCTATCTATCTATCCCTCTATCTTTGTCCTCAGTGCTGTAGAGAGACAGGGCTGCAGGTTATTGCTCTGTGTTACATATTATACTTTTTTATGCTTTCTGTTGCCTTCAGCTCTGGCTTCCAATGCTCAGGATGAAACTTTCCAGCTGCCTGATTTCTTATGTGACTGCAGTGACAAGTTTGCATTTCACAGTGACATACATTTAGTAAATGAGGCTTCTCAGGACATCATTTGGCAGAGTGACAGCAGCACAGTGGCAGACCCCTCAGCTCTGAATGGTGCTTGGAGATGTGTTACAGGGGTCCTGTGCTTGCAATCCAATGACCATGATTGCAGGCCTGATTGGCTTTGTATTAGAGAGGCTCATGGTGCATGCAATGTGTCATGATGGGTGGAACTGCCATGGGTCAGGCTCACAATGACCAGTTGAATGGCAGCGATGCCCGGTCATTGCGTAGTTAACACTGGTTAATAAAGCATATTTTGAATGTTGGTTGGAATTAATAAGCCGGCTGTTTTTTCCTATGCTGACATGGCATGGTGCCACGAGGGCAAATCCACTTACAGTCATACAGATATTGTGCATTTATCCAGACACTCAATGGCACAATGTCCTCTGTCCTCGCTGGTGAATGTGGCTGATCCTTTGTGTCATTGGGCTGAGGAGGGAAATGATGAGGATGTGTTTGCATGGGTTTCTATAGAAGCTTAATTAGCGCTGTTTGGACACAATGGGATAATTTGCATAAAAGGTTTGAATAGAGATAATAGAGATTATTACAGTAACAGATTGGCCTAGATTGGAATTACAGGAAAGAATATTTCCTTCACTGTAAAATAGAGGATTGCGTAATGAAAGGGTGTGTTTACTGCAACTGTTGCAAATAGAATGTTGAGAAAACTGATACATTGTTTCAAAACATCAACATTCTGAAGTGTGCACTGCTGTTCTACCCACATACTGAAGTATGCACTGCTGTTCTACCCACATACTGAAGTGTGCACTGCTGTTCTACCCACATACTGAAGTGTGCACTGCTGTTCTACCCACATTCTGAAGTGTGCACTGCTGTTCTACCCACATACTGAAGTGTGCACTGCTGTTCTACCCACATACTGAAGTGTGCACTGCTGTTCTACCCACATACTGAAGTATGCACTGCTGTTCTACCCACATACTGAAGTATGCACTGCTGTTCTACCCACATACTGAAGTGTGCACTGCTGTTCTACCCACATACTGAAGTGTGCACTGCTGTTCTACCCACATACTGAAGTGTGCACTGCTGTTCTACCCACATTCTGAAGTCTGCACTGCTGTTCTACCCACATACTGAAGTGTGCACTGCTGTTCTACCCACATTCTGAAGTGTGCACTGCTGTTCTACCCACATACTGAAGTGTGCACTGCTGTTCTACCCACATACTGAAGTGTGCACTGCTGTTCTACCCACATACTGAAGTATGCACTGCTGTTCTACCCACATACTGAAGTGTGCACTGCTGTTCTACCCACATTCTGAAGTGTGCACTGCTGTTCTACCCACATACTGAAGTGTGCACTGCTGTTCTACCCACATACTGAAGTATGCACTGCTGTTCTACCCACATACTGAAGTCTGCCCTGCTGTTCTACCCACATACTGAAGGGTGCACTGCTGTTCTACCCACATACTGAAGTATGCACTGCTGTTCTACCCACATACTGAAGTGTGCACTGCTGTTCTGCCCACATACTGAAGTGTGCATTGCTGTTCTACCCACATTCTGAAGTCTACACTGCTGTTCTACCCACATACTGAAGTCTGCCCTGCTGTTCTACCCACATACTGATGTATGCACTGCTGTTCTACCCACATACTGAAGTGTGCACTGCTGTTCTGCCCACATACTGAAGTGTGCACTGCTGTTCTACCCACATTCTGAAGTGTGCACTGCTGTTCTACCCACATACTGAAGTGTGCACTGCTGTTCTACCCACATACTGAAGTCTGCCCTGCTGTTCTACCCACATACTGAAGTATGCACTGCTGTTCTACCCACATACTGAAGTCTGCCCTGCTGTTCTACCCACATACTGAAGGGTGCACTGCTGTTCTACCCACATACTGAAGTATGCACTGCTGTTCTACCCACATACTGAAGTATGCACTGCTGTTCTACCCACATACTGAAGTGTGCACTGCTGTTCTGCCCACATACTGAAGTGTGCATTGCTGTTCTACCCACATTCTGAAGTCTACACTGCTGTTCTACCCACATACTGAAGTCTGCCCTGCTGTTCTACCCACATACTGAAGTATGCACTGCTGTTCTACCCACATACTGAAGTGTGCACTGCTGTTCTGCCCACATACTGAAGTGTGCATTGCTGTTCTACCCACATTCTGAAGTCTGCACTGCTGTTCTACCCACATTCTGAAGTCTGCACTGCTGTTCTACCCACATTCTGAGGTGTGCACTGCTGTTCTACCCACATTCTGAAGTCTGCCCTGCTGTTCTACCCACATTCTGAAGTCTGCCCTGCTGTTCTACCCACATTCTGAAGTCTGCACTGCTGTTCTACCCACATTCTGAAGTGTGCACTACTGTTCTACCCACATTCTGAAGTCTGCACTGCTGTTCTATCCACATTCTGAAGTGTGCACTTCTGTTCTACCCACATTCTGAAGTGTGCACTGCTGTTCTACCCACATTCGGAAGTCTGCCCTGCTGTTCTACCCACATTCTGAAGTGTGCACTGCTGTTCTACCCACATTCTGAAGTGTGCACTGCTGTTCTACCCACATTCTGAAGTGTGCACTGCTGTTCTACCCACATACTGAAGTGTGCACTGCTGTTCTACCCACATTCTGAAGTGTGCACTGCTGTTCTACCCACATACTGAAGTGTGCACTGCTGTTCTACCCACATTCTGAAGTGTGCACTGCTGTTCTGCCCACATTCTGAAGTCTGCACTGCTGATCTACCCTGGGCCACACTGACACTGCACACATTACCCACACGTTCAGCTCTGCTACATCTGTGGGGTGGATTCTGAAGAATGTTAGAAAGTCAGTGCCATGTTTAACTGTATACGTTCCGGATGATTACGCTTATAATGGTGCTGTCTTGAAGAGCCGAGAGTACAGAGTATATGTGACACAGACTGCTAAGCCTCTGTAAATTGGGTTAGCTTTCCATCTCGCTGATAGCACAGCTTATCACCATAATGGAAGGTACTCATTCTTTGATTTGTCTTAACGCAGCCGTTGCCTCAAGGGCTCGCTCCAGTTCTAGACCCGGTGAATGTGATTATGAAATGGATATAGGAAATATACAACTGTTTAGCTGCGGCAAAATCATATAAAATAAAGCAAAGCAGTATTCACTCTTGTCATATGCTGCATATAGTGCATGTATATATTCAATATGTACCTTGGAAATTGCTTCTTTGTGAGATCCTGACCATTAAGCGGTCAGGGCCCGAGGGCTGGGAGTTAATAGGATACATGTGCCCATTCTCCATCCCATGAATTCAATGCAAACCAATAGGGACCCTTATTTACCACCTCTCCATTCTATTAATTTAATGCAATCCAATAGTGACCCTCATTTACCATATACATTTCCGCACCAGCCACACCTTCTAATAGGGTTAGGGAGAAAGAAAAAACAGATGGAACCTCTAGCCTCCCATGGTCAACAAGGGGCTCCTCACTTGTGTAGGTACAGTATTAATATCCCAATTATCCCACATATAGAGAAGGAGTGGTGGGCTCCGGTGCTACGATCCAGTGGCCAAGTGAAGGATTCTAATTTGGCCAGTGATGCATCCATAGAGCCAGAAGAAGACTATGGCTTTGGAAAAAGTACATCCTTTATGGTGCCGATGGATTATCAACACTACTTAAGAATCATTATGGAGATGTCTTTTGTGATAAAAGGTTCTCCTTTTGTATAAATGTCCATTGACGTGTTTTGGGAAACAATTCCCCTTCATATCTTTTTTTAGGGTGACTGGTTGAGTTCAGGTAGACTTCATAATGGTGGAGGACCCTGATTGAAAGAAGCAGTAGGGTCTTCCTGCCTATCTTTGGGATTTTGACCACATCTAACCAATAATGTATAGGAAACGTGACCACACATGGTTGCAGCTTAGGCTCTGTCATGGTCGTGCAATGATGTCTCCAGCCTGCATGAAAGAGGCCACCTAACATTAGCTTTGGGCCTTGACGGTAAATAGTAAAGTATGAATATGTTAGTTCTTGGTAAGGTCCTAGTTAGTCATTTGGTCAGTGCCTAAGGATCTGTGTCACACCAGTGTTGGGGCAGCGAGCGGGAATAGTGGACCCACTGGACCACAGGGGTTACCCCAGAGTTACCCTTTAGTGGGAAGGGCTTAACTAAGCGCCCACCACAAGACAGACACCAGGTACCACTACAGGGCAGTGACTGGGAATGTGGCAGCTGACCCCTAGGACAGATGACGCACTCAGGTGTAAACACAGGAACAGGCGGGATGAATGAGGCAGGCTGGACAGGTGAGTATGGACAGGAATGGTGGTCACGGCAGGGATAGACAGGTATAGAAAGGCATTTACTGGACATGGACACCGGGATAACAGGTCAGGAGCTCAGGACCTGACAACTAGCTAGGCAGCAGACTAACTAATTAACTAACTGGAGGTGTTGTGCAGGCACCTCCCCTAATGGGAGGGTGCCTTACATACATAGTGCCTCTCAGCCATGGGCTGAGAGGCATTTCCTGGAAATAGTGCACCAGCCCTTTTGAGAGGACGGCTGGCATGTACACGCGTCTTAGGTACACTCCTGGGAACACTCCGTTGTATGTACAGGGCCTGAGAAGGGAGACAGGCAGGAGAGTACATGGGAAGCCGTGCGGCAATGGCGGAGGATGAGACCTAGCAGGGGCCGTGAGTAAGTTGACGTCTTTGCAGAGACGCCAATGCGGCAATCTGTAAAATTTATAGGGTCACATGCACATTCTCAAGGTGATAAAACCTAATATTGAACCCCTATACTTTATATCCAGCTCTAATTATCCCTAACAGCTTGTTGATAGGTTGAGCGAATATGAAGAGGCGTCATCAACCATCACATTGACATAGATCCTCCTATTTAAAAATAGCATCATATGTAGATAAAATACCCATTTGGTAACCAAAAATTACTAATGTCAATGAATATTTCTCCAAAACCATCCAATATATTGGCATCTTACCCCTGCACGGTGGTCATGGTCCCATCTTTATTGGGATTAGGTAAGTACTAGAAAGCCCAATGACAACAATAATGGATATCGCTTCCATCGTAATGACATTTACAGAAAATCAATCTATGGCTGAGTTTCACTTATCAGCTACTTTCTCCAATTTCGAGCCCTTATCATCACCTCTTCCATCAAGAGGAGCCATTGTTTGCCAAGCGTCAGCTATTCACACCTCCTAAATTCGATTGACCTTTGCTCGCTCACGGCTATTCATGGCTTTCCGTGCAGACTATTGTGTATCTGTATGTAACTGAGAATTGCACATATTAATTGAACATTATTGTATCTGGGTCGTGCCTTCAATCTTCCGGTCTGGTTTACCAATATCTGTAAAGGTCCAGTCACACTAAGCAACTTACCAGCGATCCCAACAACGATAGGGATCGCTGGTAAGTTGCTAGGAGGTTGCTGGTGAGATGTCACACTGCGACGCTCCAGCGATCCCACCAGCAACCTGACCTGGCAGGGATCGCTGGAGCGTGGCTACACCAGCAACCAGTGACCAGCCCCCAGTCTCCTAGTTACAGCACACATCAGGTTAATTAACCCGATGTGTGCTGCAGCTAAATGTGCACAGAACAGGGAGCAGCGCACACTGCTTAGCGCTGGCTCCTTGCTCTCCTAGTTACAGCACACATCGGGTTAATTACCTGATGTGTGCTGCAGCTAAATGTGCTCAGAGCAGGAGCCGGCACTGACAGTGAGAGAGGCGGAGGCTGGTATCATAGGTAAATATCGGGTAACCAAGGACAGGGCTTCTTGGTTACCCGATGTTTACATTGGATACCAGCCTCCGCAGAAGCCGGCTCCTGCTGCCTGCACATTTAGTTGTTGCTGTCTCGCTGTCACACACAGCGATCTGTGCTTCACAGCGGGACAGCAACAACTAAAAAATGGCCCAGGACATTCAGCAACAACCAACGACCTCACAGCAGGGGCCAGGTTGTTGCTGGATGTCACACACAGCAACATCGCTAGCAACGTCACAAAAGTTGTTCGTTACCAGCGATGTTGCTAGCGATGTTGCTTAGTGTGACGGGGCCTTTAGTAGATCATACAATATGGCGCCATTACAGTTACTATAGGAGTTCTCATCTTAGAATTAGAATATTATTGTAGAAATCCACTTAGGAAAGCTATGGAGGCTATGATCGTTCAGGACTAGGTTAATGAAAGCGGAATGATAACCCCTCAATGATGGGATTATAGGGAGTTACAGCCGAGCGTCTCCCAAAACTGACTTATCTGGACATTGTCTATATTGTAGACAATACGGTGACATATGGTGACACTTGAATAGCTGGATAACTGTGGGATAACTACAACTATACATACACCGTGTTCACCCATATCCTGTCCACCGCCATTAACTTGAGCACGGCGGCAGCTATAGGCACAGAAGTGGTGTCTAGGTATAGTAAAGTAGCCATGTGCTACGCAATGAAACCACCTATAGCGCCACCTGGTGGAAAACAACGGAGTTAGCATTTTTATCTCAAAAACGGAACGAGATGGAGAAAACAAGTGAATTACAAAGTTGTAGGACATCGTCAATTCAATACGAATCGACACCTTGCATACAGAAATGCTATGATTAGAACGTGTAAAACTCACAAGGCTGCGGACGTGAAGCGATACCTCATGGAGACCTTCCTACAAGTCATTGGGTATGGTGGCTGTGTGGAGTGGCCTCCGCTCACCTGACCTGACCCCATTGGACTTCTTTCTGTGAGGTCACATCAAACAGCAGGTGTATGCGACCCCTCCACCAACATTGCAGGACATACGACCACGTATCACAGATGCTTGTGCAAACGTGTCCCCTACCATATTGCACAGCGTGCAACAAGATACAGTATGCTGTGCAGAGACCAGATGTGCATTGCAGCTGACGGGGGCCACTTTGAGTATCAATGTTAAATGAGCGCCATATGCGTGACCAGCATTCAATGTTTTGGGGGGTCATGGGTTTCATATCATAGCATTTCTGTATACAAGGTGTCGATTCGTATTGAATTGATGATGCCCTACAACTTTGAAATTCACTTTTTTTCTCTATCTCGTTCCGTTTTCGAGATAAAAATGCTAACTCCGTTGTTTTCCACCAGGTGGCGCTATAGGTTGTTTAATTGCGTAGCGCATGGCTACTTTACTATACCTAGACACCACTTCTATGCCTATAGCTGCCGCCGTTCTCAAGTTAATGGCGGTGGACAGGATATGTGTGGACACACGGCATATAACCTTTGCTCTAAAGGAGAGAAAGTAACAATGAAAGGACGGCAGCAAGTAGATCCTTCTATAAAGGGTCAGTGCAGTCCCTGCAAAAATTAAGAGTTACTAATGTCTTGAGGAGCTCTAGCCCAGATCCACTACATCTATTACAGAAACACCTACTAAATCTACTACAGAAAAATCTGCTACATCTACTCTATGACCATAGAGTTTCTAAAGTGCAAAAATCATTGTTACAAATTTATTAAGGTAAAGTGACTCATAGATTTGTTTAAAAATTTAACACAATTAAAAACCGAGATCCGACCGGACAAAGTATATCCACCCCATCATCTCATAACGCGGACAACATATTACATGATGTCAAATCACATGCAGATAGGACAGATCAAAAAGTATAGCTATTGCATTTGAACATCTCCTTCACACAGTGTGATCCATAGCAATACATAGTCAAAGTCCAGATGGTAACAATTATCATACCCACAATGCGATGATGTAAAGTTGAACAGGCTATGCTGTATTACAAATGTTGCAGGCTGGTCTCAGATGATAAGGACTTCACAAAAGCCCAACGTACGTTTCGAATGGAACGATTTTGAATCTTCATCAGGGCCACAATCTTCATCTCGTCCCCTGATGAAGATTCAAAACCATTCCATTCAAAATGTACGTTGGGCATTTACCACCGAAGCAACTTCTACAGAGACATTTACTACATCTATGACATCGCCTACAGAAATATTTGCTACATCTACTACATCAACTACAGAGAAATCTACTACATCTACTACGGAATATCTATTACATTTACTACATTTATTACTAGGTACATCTACTGCCTATTTTACCAGACACATCTGCTATATCTACTACCGAATATCCATCACATTTACTACATTTATTACAGTGTACTGTATTTTCTTAAAAATAAGACAGAGGCTTATATTCTTTTCTGCTTTGAAAAATGCTCTAGGGCCTCTCCCGTAATCCCACCCACCGCTCTGAGTCCTGCACAGTCACCCGCACTCTGCCTGCTGTATTACCGATACTGCCTGCCTAAGAATCGCATCGCAATCATTGGCGGCACTCCTGACCTGAGAGTAACAGCGTATGTTTATGCAGCGGTTACACTCAGCTCAGGAGAGTCGCAGATGATTGTGATGTGGTCCTCGGGCTGGTAATACTGGTAATATCACAGGCAGTGATGTGAATAACCGTACAGGACTCAGAGCAGTGGGCAGGATTACAGGAGAGGAGGGTGAATATTCATTCTCTTAATCAGCTGGTTCTAAGAGCAACACAAAGGGACAATAAAAGTTATGTATCCTGAAAAAGGGCTGTGCAAACCCTTGCAGGATATTGTTACAGTGCACAACTAGGACTCATTTTTGGAGTAGGGCTTATATTTCAAGCCTACTCAAAAAAAAAACGAAAAATCCTGCTAGGGCTTATTTTCAGGGTAGGGTTTATTTTCAGGGTAGGGTCTATTTTCAGGGTAGGGTTTATTTTCAGGGTAGGGCTTATTTTCAGGGTAGGGTTTATTTTCAGGGTAGAGTCTATTTTAAGGGTAGGGTTTATTTTCAGGGTAGGGCTTATTTTCAGGGTAGGGTTTATTTTCAGGGTAGGGTTTATTTTCAGGGTAGGGCTTATTTTCGGGAAACGTAGTATGTACATCTACTGCCAGGAATTTCTACTACGCCTACAAATAGTATCATGTAGGTACGGCGGCTCTATGTGTTATCAGGTTTTATAGCTAGGTGTTTTTAATAAGTACAAGTACTGATAGGCATTGCTATTACATCTATTACATCTTCTACGTCTACCACAAACTGTATCCACTGCATTTTCACATTTACCACATCTGTTACATTTCATCCCTTTTATAATAACCGTATAGCCTCAAAGCCTTAACCCCGTCAGCTCTGCTACATCAGTATATTTCGCTAATTAGGCATCTTGTATTGTGGGGCTCTTATTGTGTCCAAGTCCAAGGGTCTGACAACTGAACCTGACAAATGAGTCCACTTTTCATATATATCTTTATTATTACAATGTGTATACACTGAGATTGGTAGAGAAACGCATTGTCCTCTAATAAGACACAGAGCATCTGGGCTATGAAGCCATTTGTCACTGTCTAATGGCCCCTCTGGAGGACGCCGGACCCTCTCTAGCCCGGTGCATGCGTTACTGAGGCCACTGCACTTTGTCCTTCGATAACAGAAAGGGTCATCTCCGCGCTCTGCGAGGTTTGCCCTGTAGGAATAGTCTTTGTGTCACCGCCGGCCACATTTAATATATTCGGCAAATGTTCTTCTTCACACAAACTAAAAAGTTAATTTGCAAATTCTGCAGCTGCATGTATCATTGCTCATTCATAAAAAGAAAGGGGTAGTCCAGTTTTATATAACTTCAAAAGTCAAGACCACCAACCCCCCAACCTTTCTATGTGAAGCTCATTGAGAAACCAATGATGTTTGCTGTCTAAGGTACTGAAATGCAAATTCATCCAAATAAAGGGCCGGTGGAGCTCTGGAGGCAGATGGGGAAGGGTTTGCAACCAGATGGAGAAGGACACATGGACACAATAGATGCCTCCCCATCTCCTGTGATGAAACTCCACAACAGAACGTTCTGTAGGACACTGGCCATCGGTTGTGTTGTCTCCTGTCCTAGGTTTTAGTGGCTCCATATAAAGGTTCGTCGGAGCTCCGGCGGCAGATGGGGAAGGGTTTACATCCAGATGGAGAAGGACACATGGACACAATAGATGTCTCCTCATCTCCTGTGATGAATGTCCACAACAGAACATTCTGTAGGACACTGGCCACCGCAGGTTGTCCTGTCAGCTGCCCTACGTTTTAGTGGCTATATATAAAGGGCTGGTGGAGCTCTGGAGGCAGATGGGGAAGCGTTTACATCCAGATGGAGAAGAACACATGGACACAATAGATACCTCCCCATCTCCTATGATAAAAGTCCACAACAGAACATTCTGTAGGACACTGGCCACTGCAGGTTGTCCTGTCTGCTGCCCTACGTTTTAGTGGCTACATATAAAGGGTCGGCGGAGCTCCGGCGGCAGATGGGGAAGGGTTTACATCCAGATGGAAAAGGACACATGGACACAATAGATGCCTCCCCTGTCCTATGATAAAAATCTACAACAGAACGTTCTGTAGGACACTGGCCAACAGTTGTCCTGTCTGCTGCCCTACGTTTTAGTAGCTACATATAAAGGGCTGTTGGAGCTCTGCAGGCAGTTGGGGAAGAGTTTACATCCAGATGGAAAAGGACACAATAGATGCCTCCCCATCTCCTATGATAAAAGCCCAGAACACAACGTTCTGTAGGACACTGGCCACAGGTTGTCCTGTTGTCCTATGTCTTAGTGGATCCATACAAAACTCCCATGAAACTCGTCATCATGGGTTTTAGCTAAGGCTGTGATCGAATGGCGAAGACCACGCATGTACGTTCTTGTCATTAATTTCAATACAAACTGTCGGAGATCGTTGTTGGGCAAATTCTAGTAGCTCCTGTCCTCGGTTATCTATATTCAGGTCTATAGGAGGTCTCCAGGACATTAGCAGTAGACCAGAACCGGCTTCATAGATTTACCAACAGCAAGTAGTGCTCAAGATAATGGACCAGTGGCAAGAAAATTTGATTCAAGTGTACATGAGTCAGGCAAGAACAACCCAAGCTGGAACGAAAAGTCATCTGCCAATGGTTGGGAGAATAAGGTGTAACTGGGACATGCAAATAACTTCCCACCAAAACTTGATCTTAGGCAGCATGGTAATCAATGTGGATTGTTTACGTACATTCCCTCATTTAGGAAGAGAGAATGGACACTGGCCAGGGTTGACAGGTTGGGTCAACAGTTTGGTACAAAACAAAAATATGCATACCCCCAATGTGGAGCTAATACAGAAACCAATGCTGTCTTGTGTCGAAGGCACCAAAATGTTTTGCAAACTGATCCCATAAAAGATCAATTATAATGTGATCGCCACTTATAATGTGGTTCCCATATATTGGCACATGGTGGACAACATGTCCTCATACATATTAATGGGAAATATTCATGGAGAGTATAAATGCCACAGCACATTGAAGCCAAATTTTGGGTTATCCCCTCCCATGACCGTTAGTACAATGTACAGGTCACATGTGTAGAGCTGATAAAAGAACCCGAAACATATAGAAATTAATTTATACAAAAAGTCTATGTAACAGATCTTCAACTACAATGTGGTCTCCAAGCATTGACCTCAAAGATCACGGAGAGAGATAAAGCAGTTACAATATAGTCTCATCTTCATAGATAGAAAAGTTTTAAAGATAGTTTAGATACCTTCGAAGGTCAACAAGATGGACATTTATAGACCATACTAGTTTCCAAAGACCCCCGAGGATCCTGTCCAAGGTGCCGAAATACAAACATTTCTATTATATATCAGTGTCATCTTGCAGCGTAATAGACCTTGGGTCAGAATGACTCCCAGGTGTTGACCTCAGAGATATATAAAGAATGAACCATGTACAGTCCTCTTCTTGGACAGGAAGCTTTCATAGATACCTTCTAAGATCCGCAGAATGGACATTTGATGACCATACCAGTTTTTAAAGACCCATTTTTCAATGTGTGGGCTTCCCTTGTTGGCAAATTAGAGGATCCAGTCCTGTTCGGTGTCCAAGGTGCCAACATATCAAAGGTCTATGAAGCTTTATTACATATAAGTGTCATCTTGCCTCGTAATAGACCTTGTGTTAGACTAAATCCTAAGTGTTGACCTTGTAGGACATGGAGGCTGATAGAATTATTGATTTGTTCATACATTTGTGGATTACAGAAGATAAATTGCAGAAGTCTTTATACATGGATTTTCTAAAATACCAAAATAACTATAGTGATTGGGTCACCAGGCCCCAAAGTATGACTCTCATAATGTGCCGGACCTGGAGATGTCTTCTCCTCTTCATTTCTACATTAAGATTTGAGCTCTAAACTCCATGAACAAAGCTGTAAGAGATGGATAAAGATTCCCATGCACCCAATAGAGAAATATGAACATTATGGAAAGTTTCTACATACGTCCTTCTCCCATATATTACATGGTGGACTATATTACCAATATCTGAATTTTCCATTTCAACAATCCAACCCCTTATATCTCATCATTTCCACCTTTCATCTTTGTCCTTTGCCCTCTTTCTGGTCCATTTATAAATGAAATTGAACTTTTGTAATCAACACCCTAATGGTTTTTGGTCTATAATTTACAGATATTGCGCCCCTGTGCTCTGCTGACAACCTTCTGACTCATCTTTATTACACGGCGTGACATCGGGGCCATAATGATTGGTGAAGCCACATTCCCAACTTATGGCCCCGGACCACAGCTTGTCAGGAATTGATGAGAACATCACTCCTAGAAAGCATCCTGGGGAGCTGCTGCACAAGAGCATATATATATGTATCCACTGTATATATGTATATATATATATATATAATATATGTACATACTGTACATAGACATGGATGTGTGCGTGTGTGCATTTTTCTATTTTATATATATATATATATTTTTTTTTTTATATATATATATATATATATATATATATATATATATATATATATATATATATATATACATTAGCTATATATCTTATTTTATTTTTTTTTTCTACAGGGGATGTCATTTCTTTTTATTTCTGTACAGTATATTTTAAAAGTGAGTACACCCCTCACATTTTTGTAAATATTTTATTATATATTTTCATGGGATAACACTGCAGATCTGACCCTGTGATATACAATTTACAGTGTCAGTGTGCAGATTGTATGACAGGGTAAATGCGGTGTCCTCTAAATAAATCAGCACACAGTCATTAATATCTAAACTGCCGGCAACAAAAGTGAGTACACCCCTAAGTGTAAATGAACAAATTGTGCACGAAATGTGAATATTTTGTGTGGCCACCATTATTTTCCAGCACTCTTTTGGGCATAGAGGTCACTAGAGCTTCACAGGAGCCGAGGTCAGAAGCTGGGAAGTAACGTATAAGGTTCAGAGAGCAGACGGAGACATGGTCAGGAAGAGATCCGAGGTCAGAAGCCGAGAAGTAATGTATAAGATTCAGAGAGCAGACAGAGACAATGGTCAGAAAGAGATCCGAGGTCAGAAGCCGGGAGGTAACGTATAAGGTTTAGGGAGCAGACAGAGACATGGTCAGGAAAAGGTCTGAGGTCAAAAGCCGGGATGTATCGTATAAGGTTCAGGGAGCAGACAGAGACATGGTCAGGAAGAGGTCAGAGGTCAGAAGCCAAGATCAGAATATTTTCAATAGACAGCAGTTAAGAGCACACTGAGTAAACAGGAAGTACGACTGGTGAAGTTCAGACAGAGCAATCCCAGTAAAGAAACAGAGCTATTACCAGGAATGAAGCGCATCTGGGAAGGCACCTCCCAAAACCAGCGTGAACCCTGTGCTGAAAGACAACCTGTCAGTAAGTGCACAGGACACCTAGTAGAGCATTTTCAAATGACAAATGCTCCGCACAGCGGACCCCTGACAAAGACTTTCCAAATTAAAAATGGTCCGCATAGCGGGACCATGACACTGTGCCTCTCTTTAGTCTGCAACATCCAAGATGTGTGCCTTCCTGGAGAAAGTGATTTGATTTTGTTGTCACCATTTCCTGTTGTCCCATCTTGTTGTTTTAAGGCGCCACACCTCATATTGCCAACAGACAATTCAATGTCTAAGGATGGACAGTTCTTTGAATTGTGATGTTGTTACATTGTAGATACTGTAAGTAGTTGGATATTAAACTGCCTAATTCAATTTGGATAAGCGGAGCCATTGGGTTGATGTGCTTGGTTTCTGAAGGAGTTGATATTGAGATGGAGAACTATTTGCACCTAAATTTTGGCTCCTGATTCCCCCTTTGACACATTGAGATGATAAAAGATACATTGTAGGTGAGGACCCTGTTACAAATTTGGCTTTGGGTCCCAGGTGGTCTAAGGTTCACCAGTTGAGGCCATTGCTTCCTACTTGGATCTCCTCTCGGATGTAGCTAGACGCGGGGGAAGAAGCCTTCATGCCTAACTCATTATTCCGAAAGTCTCCTATTCTGCAATTACGCTTCTGTTGATGTCACCCGTCTTTGAAGTGAGTCCCGTTACCCTCTTCATCTCCCTGACAACCTATTTCTCGAGAACATCTCGAAGCCTCTTGTATGTTGCAGACAATAGCGTTTCGGAGGAGCAGTTTTACCTGTAGCCGTCAAAAAGGGTTTCTTTGTGATTTAATCAAGAAGGTCACTTAAATGACTTTGGTTTAGAGACTTTTTTTTATTTCTCGCCTGAATCCTTCATTATTAATGTAAGAACTACTTGCTGACTGCAGCACAACAATAGTAAGTGAAATCCAGGTTAATGAGACACATTGTAGGATGACCCGAAGGGGAACACAATGTTAACAGTGCTGAATACAACGCAAGGATTTTCTCATTTGTTGCCTCTGGTCTTTCTTCTTCCCAACCGTGGATCGTTAAAGGGGTGGTTTGGTCTAGAAAACAAAAGAGATTCTGTTATTAAGAAAGTTAAAGGGGTATTCTTATAAGAACAAACACTGTCTATATACCATATTCTTCTGACCCACCTTCCCTACTAGTAAGAATAAAGGAGGGTTGTCTGTCCATATACCATACGGAGGAATTCAATGGGTACCCATACTTCAGACCCACCTTCCCTACTAGCAAGAATAGAGGGGGGAAAGTGTGTCCATATACCATACGGAGGGATTCAATGGGTACCCATGCTTCCGACCTACCTTCCCTACTAGCAAGAATAGAGGGGGGATTTGTCTGTCCATATACCATACGGAGGGATTCAATGGGTACCCATGCTTCAGACCCACCTTCCCTACTAGCAAGAATAGAGAAGGGAAGAGTGTCCATATACCATACGGAGGGATTCGATGGGTCCCCATGCTTCAGACCCACCTTCCCTACTAGCAAGAATAGAGGGGGGAAAGTGTGTCCATATACCATACGGAGGGATTCAATGGGTACCCATGCTTCAGACCCACCTTCCCTACTATCAAGAATAGAGGGGGGATTTGTCTGTCCATATACCATACGGAGGGATTCAATGGGTACCCATGCTTCAGACCCACCTTCCCTACTAGCAAGAATAGAGAAGGGAAGAGTGTCCATATACCATACGGAGGGATTCGATGGGTCCCCATGCTTCAGACCCACCTTCCCTACTAGCAAGAATAGAGGGGGGATTTGTCTGTCCAAATACCATACGGAGGGATTCGATGGGTCCCCATACTTCAGACCCACCTTCCCTACTAGCAAGAATAGAGGGGGGAGAAGTGTGTCCATATACCATACGGAGGGATTCGATGGGTCCCCATGCTTCAGACCCACCTTTCCTACTAGCAAGTATAGAGGGGGGATTTGTCTGTCCATATACCATACGGAGGGATTCGATGGGTCCCCATACTTCAGACCCACCTTCCCTACTAGCAAGAATAGAGGGGGGAGAAGTGTGTCCATATACCATACGGAGGGAATCGATGGGTCCCCATACTTCAAACCCACCTTCCCTACTAGCAAGAATAGAGGGGGGATTTGTCTGTCCATATACCATACGGAGGGATTCGATGGGTCTCCATGCTTCTGACCAACCTTCCCTACTAGCAAGAATAGAGGGGGGATTTGTCTGTCCATATACCATACGGAGGGATTCGATGGGTCCCCATGCTTCCGACCCACCTTCCCTACTAGCAAGAATAGAGGGGGAAGTGTGTCCATATACCATACGGAGGGATTTGATGGGTCCTCATGCTTCTGACCAACCTTCCTTACTAGCAAGAATAAGGGGGGTTTATCAGTCCATATACCATATGGAGAAATTTGATGTGTCACCATGTTTCAGACCCACCTTCTGTACTAGCAAGAAAAATTGAACATCAGATTGTAAAAGAATGGAAACCCTCTTTTAAGGAGGATTCATTCATACAATGTAAAGATTTTAAAAGCCTTCAAATGGACACTCTAAAATTATACTTACCTGGCCCCTGCATTGTCCAAGCTCACCAAGGGTCTTCACAATATCTAATTGTTTGGATTGATACATGAGGAAAGTTAAGGGGGCTTTACACGCAGCGACATCGCTAGCGATGTCTCTTGTGAAAGTACCCGCCCCCGTTGTTTGTGCGTCACTGGCAAATCGCTGCCCATGGCGCACAATATTGCTAACACCCGTCACACGGACTTATCTTCCTAGCGACGTCGCTGTGGGCGGCGAACAACCTCTTCGTTGAGGGGGAGGTTCGTGCACCGTCACAGTGACGTCACACGGCAGACGTCCAATTGAAGCGGAGGGGAGGAGAGCAGCCGCAGAAAGACACGCCCTCCTCGTTGCCGGAGGACGCAGGTAAGCTGTTGTTCGTCGTTCCTCGGGTGTCACACGTAGCGATGTGTGCTGCCTCAGGAGCGACGAACAACCTATGTCCACAACGACCAACGAGATTTTGAAAATGAACGACGTGTCAACGATCAGCGATAAGGTGAGTATTTTTGATCGTTAACACTCGCTCGGAGCTGTTACACGCAACGACGTCGCTAACAACGCCGAATGTGCGTCACGAATTCCGTGACCCCGACGACATATCATTAGATATGTTGTTGCGTGTAACGGGACCTTAACTCTTTGTGGGTGTACATGCAAAAGTATGGATTCCCCAAATGGGGCAATACAATCCCTGCTAAAGACCAGTATAGACAACCTAGGCATAGGAGCGGTGAAATGAAGACCATCATGGATCTCAAGAATGGTGGGGAGCAGGCAGATATAACTCGATATCTTCCTGAAGGGCAAATGGAGCATTTTCCTGTTATGGTAACTGGGGCAGAGCAGGGACCAAGGCTCCTAGACAGGCCCTCAGACTAGAGGTGTCCTAACTGTCACTTATCTCAGAGTTAAGGGTTCTTTGCACACTACGACAGCGCAAGCCGATGCTTGCGATGCCAAGCGCGATAGTCCCTGCCTCCGTCACAGCAGCAATACCTTGTGATAGCTGCCGTAGCGAACATTATCGCTACGGCAGCTTCACTTGCACTCACCTGCCCTGCGACGTCGCTCTGGCCGGCGACCCTTCTCCTTCCTAAGGGGGCGGGTTGTGCGGCGTCACATCGACGTCACACTGCAGGCGGCCAGTAGAAACGGAGGGGCAGAGATGAGCGGGACGTAAACATCCCGCCCACCTCCTTCATTCCGCATAGCCGGCGAGAGCCGCAGTGACGCAGGTAGGAGATGTTCCTCGCTCCTGCGGCTTCTCACACAGTGATGTGCGCTGCCGCAGGAACGAGGAACAACATCGTAACATCGGTCTTTCCCAAATCATGGAAATGACCGACGCTACACCGATGATACGATTACAACGCTTTTGCGCTCGTTAATCGTATCATAAACGATTTACACACTACGACATCGACAGTGACGCCGGATGTGCGTCACTTTCGATTTGACCCCACCAACATCGCAGCTGCGATGTTGTAGTGTGCAAAGTGCCCCTTACTGTACCTCTGATGGTGAGGATACCTGAGCCGCCAGCCTGACCCTGCTCTTGACCAGCCTTGATCTAGTACCTCCTTCCTCCCTACCCAAGGAATGGGGCTGGGACAGGAAGGAGTGTGTTAACACCAACAGTGATAGACAAACACGGGAAACCAAAACTCTATCACACAGGACGTTCACACAGAGTTATCAGACAACAAATGATAGCAGGAAGGAAATAACCGGACAACAGGAGGAATTCCACATCACACCAAGCAACATGCAGTAAATCACCAGTTACTGGAACACAACAGCACACAGACCGGTTTAACAAAAAGCTATAGTTGGCATAGGAAGACAAATTCCTCCATCTTAAAAAGGCAGGGAGTAACTGTGATAGGTTGCCTGCAACATGTGATCCAAAATGTAACCAGCAGACTAGCAGAAATTAACATCTGCTAGTCTGATCACTAATGAGCACACAGTTGGTCAACTCATAAGCACCAGAGAAAATATAGTGGGGAGTGTCATATCTGTAGTCTGAACATCGTCAGATGCCGCCATGACACTTTGGGGAGTTTAGAGCCAAACACCCTGTGACATTTCCATTATTTCCCAGAGGATCAGTGTAATGATTGGTAATGTTCTTTATCTATAAAGCTATAGTGCCTGAATTTCTAGAAACCATTTATCTAGATACAATTCCTCCTCCCACCATGAGACGACAGAACATTCTGTACGGGAAGACTTTCTCCTTATAGCTCCAGAGATGGAAATTACCAGAAATATCCATTACCTTCTCTTCTATTATCTGGCAGTGCAGATGGCAAAGTAGGAAAATATATCTTGATTATTTGTACATTTTGGCTCCTCGGCGGCTGTGTGCAGCCAAATTCTGCCTTGAAATATTAATGTTCATCCACTAGGATATATTCTTGCAGCTAAAGGGATGTAAAGATCTGACAGTGCAGATTCCTCTGGCTAGGTGTGGAATGGGCAGCTCTGTCCTCTATGCGCAAATGTAACAATCTGCTAATGAGAAGCTTTACTGGACAGTGTATCTATCTATTATATATGTATCCAGCTAAGGGTTTGGATCCAAGGATCCCGATGCAACAAAATTACAAGAAAAGCAGAACAAAGTACAAAAAGCGTCAATGTTTCATCTACAAGACTAAGCCCTTAGCCTTACATTTTTAGAAAGACTCAGTCTTGCAACTGAAACATTGTATCCTTTGTCTATAAGGGGGGACGTTTCTCCATATGGAAGGGGCCAAGTCAACATAGGAATTTAAATATGCTAAATTTTATTTCAGAAACAAGGAGGACAAAGAGGACAGGGACTGTAATGCCACCAATTGTGGGTAGCAATCCTAAAAGTCAATATTGACCCTTTAAAGGGCTTTGCATATTAGGATAAGGCTATTTGCATATTTAAAATTCCCATAGGAGCATAGCATGACTGATAAGTCTCCTTGCGAAGTTTTGGCACGTTCCACAAAGAAAAATGCTCCCACCTTAGACTCCTTAGAAGTCTCTCACATGGTCAATTCAGCTCTTCGGCTTTTCACTCTTGAGGGGCAAACACCCCGAAACACGTGTTTGCAGATAGCATTTTTTATTTGGCTTTTTAAAAAGTCTCTTTAAGGAGTTGATATGTTGAGTTTTACTTTTGGTACATTACAGTCCTTGTCCTCTTTCTCTCTGAAGAGATTATTTGCATAGTTGTATTGTTTTGCATTCACCTTTAATCTCACCGTGACTATTTAGAAGTGCTGCCTATTCCTGCTTTTTGTATCTATCTATCTATCCCTCTATCTATCCCTCTATCTATCCATCTATCTATCCCTCTATCTATCTATCTATCCCTCTATCTATCTATCCCTCTATCTATCTATCCCTCTATCTATCTATCTATCCCTCTATCTATCTATCTATCCATCCCTCTATCTATCTATCTATCTATCTATCCCTCTATCTATCTATCTATCTATCCCTCTATCTATCTATCTATCTATCTATCTATCTATCCCTCTATCTATCTATCCCTCTATCTATCCCTCTATCTATCTATCTATCTATCTATCCCTCTATCTATCCCTCTATCTATCCATCTATCTATCTATCTATCTATCTATCTATCTATCCCTCTATCTATCTATCCCTCTATCTATCTATCTATCCCTCTATCTATCCCTCTATCTATCCATCTATCTATCTATCTATCTATCTATCTATCTATCTATCTATCTATCTATCTATCCCTCTATCTATCTATCTATCTATCTATCTATCTATCCCTCTATCTATCTATCTATCTATCTATCTATATCTCTATCTATCCCTCTATCTATCTATCCCTCTATCTATCTATCCCTCTATCTATCTATCTATCTATCTATCTATCCCTCTATCTATCTATTTATCTATCCCTCTATTTATCTATCTATCCCTCTATCTATCTATCTATCCCTCTATCTATCCCTCTATCTATCTCTCTATCTATCCCTCTATCTATCTATCTATCTATCTATCTATCCCTCTATCTATCTATCTATCTATCTATCTATCTATCCCTCTATCTATCTATCTATCCATCCCTCTATCTATCTATCCCTCTATCTATCTATCTATCTATCTATCTATCTATCTATCCCTCTATCTATCTATCTATCTATCCCTCTATCTATCTATCTATCCCTCTATCTATCTATCTATCCATCCCTCTATCTATCTATCCCTCTATCTATCTATCTATCTATCCCTCTATCTATCTATCTATCTATCCCTCTATCTATCTATCTATCTATCTATCCCTCTATCTATCTATCCCTCTAACTATCCCTCTAGCTATCTATCTATCTATCTATCTATCCCTCTATCTATCTATCTATCTATCTATCTATCTATCTATCTATCCCTCTATCTATCTTTCTATCTATCCCTCTATCTATCTATCCCTCTATCTATCCCTCTATCTATCTATCTATCTATCTATCTATCTATCCCTTTATCTATCTATGTATCCCTCTATCTATCTATCTATCTATCTATCCCTCTATCTATCTATTATCCATCTATCCCTCTATCTATCTATCTATCCCTCTATCTATCTATCTATCTATCTATCCATCTATCTATCTATCTATCTATCTATCTATCTATCTATCTATCTATCTATCTATCTATCCCTCTATCTATCTATCTATCTATCTATCCCTCTATCTATCTATCTATCTATCCTTCTATCTATCTATCCCTCTATCTATCTATCTATCTATCTATCCCTCTATCTATCTATCCCTCTATCTATCTATCTATCTATCTATCTATCTATCTATCTATCTATCTATCTATCTATCTATCTATCTATCTATCTATCTATCCCTCTATCTATCTATCTATCTATCTATCTATCTATCTATCTATCTATCTATCCCTCTATCTATCTATCTATCTATCTATCTATCCCTCTATCTATCTATCTATCTATCTATCTATCTATCTATCTATCTATCTATCTATCTATCTATCTATCTATCTATCTATCTATCTATCCCTCTATCTATCTATCCCTCTATCTATCTATCTATCTATCTATCTATCTATCTATCCCTCTATCTATCTATCTATCTATCCCTCTATCTATCTATCTATCTATCTATCTATCCCTCTATCTATCTATCCCTCTATCTATCTATCCATCTATCTATCTATGTATCTGTCTATATACCGTGTTGCCCTGAAAATAAGCCCTAGCAGGATTTTTCGCTCTTTTTCGAGTATACTTTAAATATAAGCTCTACTCCATAAATGAGTCCTAGTTGCAGATCACCATACTAATAGTATCCTGAAGTAGGACTTAGTCAACCCTTTCAGGATATGTAACTTTTTGCTGTTGCTGTAAGCCCCAGACGTTTATAGTCACTTGCCAGCTAGTTAAGGGAATGAATATTCACCCCTTTCCCTGCCCATAATCCCATCTAACACTCTGCCAGCATCATTGATTCACTCAGACTGTCATAATACTGCTCGAGGATCATAGCGCAATACTCACACTGGCCGGGGGCTCTTCAGACCCGAGTGTGTCAGTATGTATTTCTATGCAACTGTCAAGCTCAGGTGAGGAGAGCCGACGGCCAGTGCTGGTAGTAATACAACAGTCCTACGGAATCATTGACACCAGCAGAGACATGGGCAGGGGAAGGGGTGAATATTCATTTGACTAACTAGCTGGTACGAGTCTAGAAACTGCCGTAGCTTACAGCAACCTACACCAATAAAAGTTACATATCCTGAAAGTGTTTCCCAAGCCCTACTTCAGGATAACATTAGTAGGATGATCTGCAGCTGGGACCTATTTTGGGCTGGGGAAGGGGTGAATATTCATTCCATTAACTACCCTGCATGTGACTATAACCTTCTGGGGCTTACAGCAACCTACACCAATAAAAGTTACATATCCTTAAAGGGTTGCCCAAGCCCTACTTCAAGATACTATAAGTGGGATGATTTGCAACTATGGTGCCTTCTGACCCTGTTCAGACTGTAGTGTCTGACACGCCACCTGGTGCTTTATAGTTGCTCACTTGGAGCTGAGCGTCGACCTGTTGTGTGCTTACTAATGATTGATCTAGCACGAGTTAATTTCTCCTGGCCTGTGAATTGCTGCTGGGGTCATGAGTTTCTGGAGACCTTTCATAGCTGCCTCCGCCCTTTAAAAGATGGTGGAATCCTCTCCTCCATGCCAAAAATAGCTTTATGTGATTCCGCTCTATGTGCATGGTTACCCAACTTCTGGTGAACTGCTGTATGCTATACTGGCATGTTGTAGAAATATGATTGTCGTTTGATTATTTCCTTCCTTTTCTTTATTTCCTCCTGAGCATGTTTTGTCTATACCTCTGTGAGTTTGTGTTTTGTTTTCCCCCAGTCTGTCTTTCTGATTGGGATTTACCACTCCAGTTCCACCCTCTTCTATTTTGGGGGTTAGGGGGTATTAAACTTATGGCTGAGTAAGACTCAGGGCTATGCTGGCGGTCCAGACCTCTTCACCTCCAGAAGTACCTCTGGGGAAAAAGGACCGTTTGAGCCACTTGGCCTGAAGGTCAGTTTAGGAGGCCCTATTCCCAGGTATGTTACCGTCGTGACAAGGGCTTATAGTTTAAAATCTCAAAACATAATGCTCGGGCTTATTTTCAGGGAAACACAGTATATAGACATACAGATAGATAGCTTTATATTGTGGGATGGACTAAGAGAAGCCTGTGCATGGGGAGGCGTCTGCTGAGCAGGAGATGGAACTTTATCACATGTTACAATTTTGAAATTTTGAAATAGTTGTCAACAGATCTGAAGTGAAGAGGTTGCTAGGCAACGTGAACTAACTGATAACTAACTGAAAGGGGTTGGGGGGAGCACTCACAGATTTTGTACGGGTATTCACTACTAATTTTCCTCTCTGTATTCAGTCTTGGTGCTCCGGCACCAGCCGTGGAGGGGCTGCGCTGCTCTACAGAAGGAGCATCAATCACCCCGACCTTATCATGTGTTATTTGTAATTATGTATCTGTGTTCCTGTCGATCCCGGGGTTTATATTTCAGAGATGAGAATTCTTGTGTAGTTAAACCTGACATTTGATATAGAAATAATGTATCTCACTGACACAAATCACATCCTCCCCTGCTAGGACTGAGAAACCCACTTATAGGACTAATATTTTATTATGTTTCACAGCGTCTATGAGGCTGAATTATTATTTATGTTTTATAATCCTATAATTGGCCAAAACAGAAGAAGAACCAGGGAGGATATTCCATATAACACTAATTCTTCATAAATGTTTCTATTAGTGATGAGCAACCGTTCTCGGCACCGCTCGGTACTCGATTGAGTATTCTTGTACTGAGCCGCCATGCTCGAGTTCACAGCTGTTTTTCAGGCACTAAAAATGCAAGGGTTGACTGCTTTACTGTTTTTGGCCAACCTCATCGCGTCATTGGAGTTATAAGAGACCCGGGGTGCGATGCTCAGCATACAGCAGCTCAGGGAGAGTTGATGTAGGAGGGAGAGCTTCGATTAGAGCAGGGTTTGTACACTTTCATCCTTTCATGTGGCACTAAAGGGTGTTTTTAGTTTATTTAATTTAACAAATAAATAATTATTAAAAAAAAATTCCATGTGGTTCCCCCACCCTTTTTGATAACCCCACAAGATAAAGCAGATAGCTGGGGGCTGATAATATCAGGCTGGGAAGACCCATGTTTATTTGACCCTTCCCAGCGTAAAAATAGCAGCCCACAGCTGCCCAAGATTAGCAAATCTCATCACATTTCTTTGTTTCTGATAGATGCCTCTCCGTTACTAAGCCCTGGGACTTGATGTCAGCTGACAATTGATCAACCAAACAAGTATTACTCCAATTGCAACCACTACAGGGCAAATGGAAGAGCCAGGCAATATGCCATATGGATGTGCCACTTCTGGGGCAGCTGTAGATTGTGGGCTCTTATGGTTAGCAGGTTCCTCTCTCCCCTGTAGAGTGTAAACTCTTATGGTCAATGGGGTCCTCTTTCTCCTGTACAGTGTAAGTGTCGCGGGTGGAGGGGTTCTGGGAACTCCGCTCGCCTTGGAAAATTGCTGGCGCTCGGGTCCGGTGCTTCTGCTCCTCGGTGGCTCAAGCACGGGGCCGGACCCGGGGGTTCGAGCAGCGCCTCCTCGCCCACGAGTGAAAAGGGGGAGGTTTGGTGGTGGGATGTCGGTTGTGACGCCACCCACGGGTTGTGGTGATGGTGGGCACCACCGCTGCTGGTGACGGGGGATCCCGGGAGCGATGGCGGAGAGCAGCTTAAGGTGTTGACCCCTCCGTGGGTAGGGACTGTTGGTCCTGTGGCCCCGGTTGGGGAGTAGGGAGGAGGGGATAGGTGCAGGTGCCGATGCGGGGAGGCAGCGTGGATGCGGGGCAGCGTTGCGGTGCAGCGCTGTGCCGAATGGCACTGGTGTACTCACTCAGGTAGTCAATAACAGAGTCTCTGGTAAACCAAACGGCTGGATGGACGGGGCCCGCAGTCGGCTGCGGTATCTTCACTCTTCCCGTACGGGTTGATGGTGGCTGTCGTTCCCTGCACCTATGTGTAAATGTTTGACCCCTATGGATTCCCACGGGTGGTCCGCTCCCCGGCTTGTACATGTCGGGAGAGCCCGTTTTGCCCGCAGGCGCTGGCCCTTGGATCTCTGGCCGTTGACGGTGGCTCTTATCCGGACGGGTTGGGCTGTTACCTTCTGACGGGACTTGGTTGGGAATGAACCCCTGAGGTCCAGACCGCAATCAGAGAATTTGACCATTACGGCGGCTTCTGAGCCTAGTCGGGGGTCTGAGTACCCTGCTTTGGTGCTTGGCTTCAATCCGCTCCCTGGTTCGGTACCGGCGGGCCAACGCCCAATCCCGGTCCTACGGTTCCGCAGACGTCCACCTACTCCTGCAGACGGCCACCACCGTCTGCCGACCTTGCTGATGGTGCCTGGGCTCCGACCCAGACACACACAGTCTCCCCTTCTCTCTCTCTCTACCTCCTCTCCACTTCACCTCCAAACTCCAACTCCAAACTCCAACTCACTACTTTTCCCGCCTCCAGGCCTTTGAACTCCTCGGTGGGTGGGGCCAACCGCCTGGCTCCGCCCCACCTGGTGTGGACATCAGACACTGGAGGGAGGCAACAAGTGTTTTGTTTGACGGGTGTTCCTGACCAGGGGAGGGGGTGTGTGTGTATGTGATGTTATTCTGTGACCCCTGGGGTCCAGGGCATCACATAAGCTCTTATCGGCAACAATGTCCCCTCTCTCTCCTGTAGAATGTGAGCTCTAATGGTTAGCAAGGCCCTCTCTCTCTGTCCTGTAGAGTGTAGGCTTTTATGGTCAGTGTGGTTGTCTCTCTTTTATGTAGAGTGTAAGCTTTTAAGATCAGTAGGGTCTTTCTCCCCTGTAAGTGTAAGCTCATCTGATGAGTGGGGTCCTCTCTCTTTCGCCTGTACAGTGTAAGTTGTTATGGTCAGTGGGGTCATCTCGCTCTCTCTCCTGTAGAGTGTTAATTGTTATGCTCAGTGGAGTCCTCTCGCTCTTTCTCCTGTAGAATGTGAGCTCTTATAGTCAGTGGAGCCCTCTCTTTCTCCTATAGAGTGTAAGCTCTTCTCGTCTGCAGGTTCCGCTCTCTCTCCTGTGGAGTGCAAGCTCTTATGGTTAGTAAGATCTTCTCCCTCTTCCTCCCTCTTCTCCCTCTCTTGCATTTTCTAAGCAATTATGAGCTCTCCAGTATTTCAGATTTCCATAAATTTTTCACTGTAAATTGATTTTTGGGGGAAAATTCATCGAAGCCGGCGAATTCGAATTTCAAAGGATCCGCTCATCTCCACCTACAACGAGTGATGACACTTCTATACAGCGCTGATAACACAGAGTCCACTAAATCACAACAGGCGAAGTTAGAGCTCCCTTCCTTTGTCAATGACCTTTGCGAATACGTTCAGTACAAAAGAATAGGGTCAGGGGTCTATGTGTTATTATCTATACATCTAGTTTTCCCTGTCATAGGTAAATAGAGATGTAAAGACATATACATATAAGATAAATACAAAGAATGGGATAGTTGTATACATAGATACATAAGTCAATTTACTGTATAGATGGATGATATTTGCTTTGTTTGCCGTGTGCCTATAAGCATTAGTTTTTAGGACACAGATTCCTCTATGACAATACCTTTTGTGTCTCGATTGTTTTGCCGTTTTATGTGTTTTCCTCTTGGCTGAGTTTCTTAGTGCATCTGCCTATTAATGTCAATTAAATGGTGAAACCAAGATATATGCTGCGCTGATGATCCCTATGAAGCCATTAAGCTGTAAGATGCAAACTTTGATTGAAGCTTCATCCGGCAGATCAATCACTTGGGAGCACCAACAGAATCTCTCTACTGCTCTATGAACAATGCCGCGGTTTATTGTAAACGCTCATTGGGAATTCATTCGGATAATTCTATTGAGATCACAAATAAATTGCTGCCTGATATTGCAAAAAGCTGCGTCATCAACGGAGCAGAGCGTAATGTGAGGAGGATGATGATTCCAAATGTACCGTCTTGTGTATAGTGTTCCAAAGAGGTATCAACCGCCATCAGGTGATCATCAATGGTTTCTGTTTGGTCATTTGTATGAATGAAAATGGAATATTGGGCAATAAGACTGGCATCATGGGTGATCGTGTCTAAGGACAAACCCAAGAAAAGGCTATGGAGTACTACACTTGTCCAGTCAACGTGCGCTTAACTAAAAATCAATGCATGCTCAACCATTGATCACTGTATGCTCAACTACCTATCAACGCATGCTCAACTGCTAATCAGTGAATGATCGACCACCAATCCACGCATGCTCAATCACTCAATGCATGCTCAACTGCTAATCAGTGAATGATCGACCACCAATCCACCCATGCTAAATCACCAATCACTGTACACTCAACACCTATCAACGCATTCTCAACCACTGATCACTGTATGCTCAACCACCAAAATATGAATGCTCAGCCACCAATCTAGACATGCTCAACTGCTAATTAATGAATTATCAACCACTGATCACTGTATGCTCAACCACCAATCTATGAATGCTCAGCCACCAATCTAGACATGCTCAACTGCTAATTAATGAATTATCAACCACTGATCCATGCATGCTCAACCTCCACTGTACGCTCAACTACCTGTCAAAGCATGCTCAACCACTGATCACTGTACACTCAACTACCTATCAACACATTCTCAACCACCGATCACTGTATGCTCAACCACCAATCTATGAATATTCAGCCACCAATCTAGACATGCTCAACTGCTAATTAATGAATGATCAACCACTGATCCGTGCATGCTCAACCTCAACTATTTGTCAAAGCATGCTCAACCACTGATCACTGTACACACAACTACCTATCAACACATACTCAACCACTGATCACTGTAAGCACAACTACCTATCAACGCATGCTCAACCACCGATCACGTTACACACAACTATCAATCGCATGCTCAATCAGTGATCACTGTACACTCAACAACCTCTCAAGGCATGCTCAACCACCGATCACGGTACGCTCCACTACCTATCAACAGATGATCAACCACCGATCCCTTTACGCACAACTACCTATCAACACATGCTCAACCACCGATAATTTTTACGCTCAACTACCTATCAATGCACGCTCGACCACCGATCACTGTACGCTCAACTAACTATCAACACATGCTCAACCACCGATCACTGTACGCTCAACTACCTATCTACACATGCTCAACCACCGATCACTGTACGCTCAACTACCTATCAACACATGCTTAACCAGCTATCACTATACGCTCAACTACCTATCAACGCATTCTCAACCACCAATGTCTGTATGCTCAACTACCTGACAACACTTTCTCAACTTACAATCAATGAATGATCAACCACCAATCAGGTGCATGCTCAATCATTGATCACTATAGACATTCAGCAATGAGAAACTGGACCTCTGTTCTACTAATCTGTGGGGTTTCCAGTTTTGAGGCGCCCAGTAATCAGACATACTGTATATCACCTTTCATGTGGAAACATGATACATGTATATTGTAGGACTACCCATGTAATTAAGTACATCAACTGTCCAACAGAATAATAGCAAACCATAAAATGCAGTTGCCCTTATTCCTTACGTTGAAAATTTCGATGCATGCTATATTTTCACCATGGTTTTGCAACTCTCTCTCTTGTCTTTCTCCTTGTTCTAGATAATTTTTTGAAAGTGGGACATGTCCTCCTGTTACCCCTAACATATTTCTAGAATTCAATCTAAATAAAATGTCATGTATAGATGATACTTTTTAAGTTAGGGTGGGTCCCACCACTACAACCTCACAATTTGCTTCCCTGACTGCAACGCCAGCAGCCAAGTGGAGTTAAATGTTGCAGCCGGTCGAGCATGTGCCCTACACTCCAAATTGGTGAGGTTTGGCTAACTTTGTATCTTCAGTGCCATTGATCTAGAAAGAAGTGGCTATTCACGCATGTGTGTCTGTAACTAGTGGTGGACTTGGACGGCCTCAAATTCCCAATTCTGAATTCATTGCTGGTACTGGAGATTGGACTCACACAATCAATTCCTACATAGTGATGATAATATGTGTAGATACGAATGCTCCTTTAAGTCAAATAATTAATCTTGTGATATAGATGGATGGAGTCTGCCAGGGTTTGATGTGTCATATAGATCGGCTTTTAGTTCTGGCTCATATAAGGGCTCCCCAGTGAAGCATTAAACAACCCATTTAAGTGTGAGGTGGCCTGTTACTTTAACACATGGGTAATAAGAGTGTTGGTATATTTTTTATATATTAGTAATGTAACAATTAAGAATATAAAATGTCGATATCAGATCAGTCGGGGTCTGCACTACAACCTAACACAACCACCGATCATTTGATCAGTGAAAATCGATAAACGAATATGCAAAGATGCGATATTGAAGAATCCCTTTAATTTGTCCAGGAAACATGATTCACATTGAGTTAATTCAATATGAAAATAATGTGTATTATTACCTACTGAGGTCTTAATAGACAAAGAATAAAAAATATAGGTAAAAGAAAATAGAAAAACAATTATGCTCAACCGACCCTCATCTGTTCTGCCATTCTGCTCTGGTGATCTTCAGTTGGCATTGGGCCATCTTCAGCATTTTCCAGTGTCTGCAGGTTCTCATGTGCGGACTAAGCTCAACGACATCATGATATTATGTGATGATAACACACAACTTCATGACAACACATGACCTAGTTCGTATATGATCACCTGAAGATGGCAAGCACTGAAAAATGCTGAAGATGGCCCAATGACGACTAGACCAAAGAAGATGGTCGGAGCTGAATGCCAGAACATATGAGGGTCGGTTGAATATAATTTTTTTCTATTTTCTTTTACCTCTATTTTTTATTCTTGTCTATGGAGACCTAAGGAGGTAATATTACCCATTATTTTCATACTGAATTTATTCAGTGTGAATCAAATTTCCAGGACAAATAAAAGGGAATCTGCAATATCAAATGTTTGCAAATTCGTTTATCCTTAAATATAGATAAAAGAAAATAGAAAAAAATTATACTCAAAGAACCCTCATCTGTTCTGCCATTCAGCTCTGGTCATCTTCTTTGGTGAAGTCGGCATTGGGCTATCTTCATCATTTTCCTGTGTCTGCTGTCTGAAGATTCTCATGTGCGGACTAAGCTCAGCGTCATCAACATATTGTGTGCGACCACACACAAATTCATGAGATCACAGGACCTAGTTCGCGTATGATCACCTGAAGATGGTGAAGCACTGGAAAATGTTGAAGATGATCAGAGCTGAATGGCAGAACAGATGAAAATCAGTTGAATATAATTTTTTTTCTATTTTCTTTTACCTCTATTTTTTCTTCTTTGTCTATGGAGACCTCAGTAGGTGATATTACATATTATTTTCATACTGAATTAATTCAATGTGAATCAAATTTCCTGGACAAATTTAAGGGAATCTGCAATATCAAATGTGTGATTCATTTATCCTTAAATTTAGGTAAAAGGAAATAGGAATAAATTATGTTCAACAGACTCTCATCTATTCTGCCATTAAGCTCCAATCATCTACTTTAGTCTAGTCATCATTGGGCCATCTTCAGCTTTGTCCAGTATCTGCTGTCTGCAGCTTCTCATGTGCAGACTAGGCTCAGCGACATCATGACATTGTATGTGACCACACACAAATTCATGACATCACAGGACCTAGTTAATGTATGAGAACCTGAAGATAGAAAGCACTGGAAAATTCCCGAAGATGGCCCAATGCCGCCCTAGGCCAAAGAAAATGACTGAATCAGAACTAAACAATGTGCAAAACAGGTAAGTGCAGTGTGAGTATAATGAGTATAAGGAGTATAATATTTTTAATAGCTATACAGAGCAGCCGATAGCTACCATGTTGCTGAAGTTGTCTAGAGCAAATTGCAAGAAATTTGTATTTAGGTGAATCCAATTGTTTTGGAAAATTCTAGGCGAATTTAGTTCCGTTCATGTCAATGGACCGATCTCTTTTGGATGTAACACCCAATGATGTAATCTTGATGACCTATCTCAAGCACAGGTCATCAATATCTCAATCCCAGACAATCCCTTTAAATACTCCCATTTTGGCTTAAAGACCAGATCTCATGAAATGTAAAATAATGGTGCTCTCCCGGTAAGGGGAAAATACTTATTTGCATGGCTGTGTAAAACCAGTGACCACAGATCATACATTATCCTAGATGACATTGAGCATCCACATATGTATTCTGGCACCGTGTAGATGTATGTATTTCAGTTCCTATGTTATTGCTGCCCTGATTAGTCTGCCCATTCATATAATACGGATAATTGCATTTGCTGGATGTAATCTGGCATTCGGGTCCGAACACGCAGCTCATTAAATGAACCCTGGCAGAGAAAAGGAGGCTTTATACAAATTTGCAAATTAAGGATGCACAATAAGCGGAGAAAGGAGGAAATCGCCCCATTACTCTAATTCAATTTTCAGTTTTGGATTTCCTCACCGTCTTTAGCGCACTTCACTGGGAAGTGAGCGTTAAATTTAATTTTTCGTATTGTCCCAGGATTCTACGTGCAATCATATTTATACTGCGGCTGTGGCGGCGTTAGAAGCGTTGGCACGGGAATGGGGGTCTGATGGCCACAATCATTGCGACATCCTGGAGGCAGCACATGTGTATATATATATATATATATATATATATAAAATTGTCAGTCCTACACATAGACAGTCATGTCTTCTTATGTGATAAAGGGACAAGGTTTCCATTGCTCACGGCTGTGCCTTCAAAGCAGGAGAGAAGGGGTTAACGCCGCGCATTGGCCAGACACAGATGTAGAATTGTTGACTGATTAATAAATCTTTTATTCCACAGATCTACACGTTTCGAGGTATAAAACCTCTTCCTCAGGACCAGTTGTATTGTTGATTTTCTGGTCCTGAGGAAGAGGTTTCATATCTCGAAACGCGTAGTCCTATGGAATAAAAGATTTATTAATCAATCAACAATTCTACATCTTTTTCTGGCGAATGCGCAACGTTAACCCCTTCTCCTCTCCTGCTTTGAATTTTACAGCACTATCGGGGCAAAAATGGGACTATTGACACTAGATGTGAGCAAAAAGATTCAAAGGACACTGGTCCAGTGGCTATATCACTATCTTGTGGTCACCAGACTGGAGCACTCTGATCTTAATGCTACCTGCGACATCTAAAGCGCCAGGTACCAAGTACCAAGTTAATGGCAAAAGGGAAGGGAACGCAAACCCTGTGTCTAAGGAAAGGGAAGATGGTGACACCTGACCGAACCTACTGCTGGTCCCTGGGGTCCCTCACCACCCTAGATAGGTTCCGCAGCTATGCGCCAAGCATATGCAATGCTAGACCCTAAATAGGGAATGGATGGGATGACCTCTTCGTCAACCCCACTAAATAACTATAGAAGACGCAAGGAGGACAAACCAGGGGGAAAAGCATGACCTACTTATCATTAGATAACTCAGGTAAAAGTCCAGCAGAGCTTTCATCAACCACAGAGGAGTACAAGCCACCTGTTTGCAACCTCAGCTTGAAGGAACTGAAAATATCACTAGCACCAGCCCAAAGAAAGGAAGGGCTATTTAAATACCAAGGGAATACTGACAATCAAATGCTGGATGGAAGGTGAGCTCCTGCTGTGTCCAAAAGGGGTAGAACTTAATCTAGCAGGAAAGCTACCTAAACTAATGAATACTGACAGCAGTAACAATGGAGAGTCAGGGAGCATTTTTCCCAGCCAGACGCTGTGACCTTCTATGGCCAGAAACCACATGACTTTCTGTCACACGTGACACACCCGTGATAATGACGCAGCTAAACTCAGCTGTGCTGCTCCTCGCTCCACACTGACTCATGCAGGAGGGTAGACCAGGGCATCAGAACTGTATACTTACACCGAGAAACCTGCTCTAAGCTACGGTGGGGGCGTGGTCATTTTTCCTTTAATTGTTTATGCCTGATTATGATTGGTCACCATCATACAGGGAGAAGACGAACACACCCCCAGGAAAAATTCTGATAACACCCACTTGAGCTTAAAAAGTTAACTCATTACATGCCAAACACTTAATATAGAGGCAAAATTAAAAATAAAAAATAAAGTTAATCCACTTTGCAGTAGAAGTAAATTTCTCACTGAATATAGCTCCAATTGCAATGCAAATGCGTCAGAATTAAAGGGACATTCCACTTCTTACCTAAAGCTATACATTATTTTTATTTCTCATTATACAAAAATTAAAAACAATTCCCCTATCAGACTGCGGAGCGTGCTGGATGGGGGATGGGATTCTTGGTGTAGCTCCAGGGGGTGCAGGGGTTACTCCGCCGCTTCCTCTCTAAGATAAGATGAACTGTAGATTGAGTCCCTTTAACATAAAATTTTCATTAGGAAGATTATATCCTCCATAGTCTACTACACTCTCAGTAGGATAGATGATAATGATCTGCCAAGTCCTCCAGGGCTGGGGATAAAAATCACTGACGTGACTGTCTGCTGCGGCTCCAGATAGAAATCATCACATTTTTATTGATATCCAATTAAAGGGCGACTTCAGGAGACCACGATGGCTACAGCCACGAATGTAGCTCTGCTTATAGATGATTTACGCATAGTGTCCATGTGCTACAATACAATCACACCCTAGCATGTGTTCATTCTGACCTGCCTGATTCGTGAATAGAATGCCAGAGCTGCAGTGTAGACTGACACTGGCATAACAGTAGTAGCAGAAATGGATGGATTGTAATGTCAGATTGCCAATTAAAGTCTATGGAATACATGTGACTGCTAGTGATGAGTGATGACTACCATGCTCGGGTGCTCAGTACTGGTAACTAGTGATGAGCGGGCACTACCATGCTCAGGTGCTCAGTACTCGTAACTAGTGATGAGCGGGCACTACCATGCTCAGGAGCTCAGTACTCGTAACTAGTGATGAGCGGGCACTACCATGCTCGGGTGATCAGTACTGGTAACTAGTGATGAGTGAGCACTACCATGCTCAGTAGCTCAGTACTTGTAACTAGTGATGAGCGGGCACTACCATGCTCGGGAGCTCAGTACTTGTAACTAGTGATGAGTGAGCACTACCATGCTCAGTAGCTCAGTACTTGTAACTAGTGATGAGCGGGCACTACCATGCTCGGGTGCTCAGTACTCGTAACTAGTGATGAGCGGGCACTACCATGCTCAGTAGCTCAGTACTTGTAACTAGTGATGAGCGGGCACTACCATGCTCGGGAGCTCAGTACTTGTAACTAGTGATGAGCGGGCACTACCATGCTCGGGTGCTCAGTACTGGTAACTAGTGATGAGCGGGCACTACCATGCTCGGGTGCTCAGTACTGGTAACTAGTGATGAGCGGGCACTACCATGCTCGAGAGCTCAGTACTTGTAACTAGTGATGAGCGGGCACTACCATGCTCGGGACCTCAGTACTGGTAACTAGTGATGAGCGGGCACTACCATGCTCAGGTGCTCGGTACTTGTAACTAGTGATGAGCGGGCACTACCATGCTCGGGTGCTCAGTGCTCGTAACTAGTGATAAGCAGTCACTACAATGCTCGGGTGCTCAGTACTCGTAACTAGTGATGAGCGGGCACTACCATGCTCAGGTGCTCAGTACTGGTAACTAGTGATGAGCGGGCACTACCATGCTCAGGTGCTCAGTACTCGTAACTAGTGATGAGCGGGCACTACCATGCTCGGGTGCTCAGTACTCGTAACTAGTGATGAATGGGCACTACCATGCTCGGGAGCTCAGTACTGGTAACTAGTGATGAGCGGGCACTACCATGCTCAGGTGCTCAGTACTCGTAACTAGTGATGAATGGGCACTACCATGCTCGGGAGCTCAGTACTGGTAACTAGTGATGAGCGGGCACTACCATGCTCAGGTGCTCAGTACTGGTAACTAGTGATGAGCGGGCACTACCATGCTTGGGTGCTCTGTACTCGTAACTAGTGATGAGCGAGCACTACCATGCTCAGGTGCTCTGTACTCGTAACTAGTGATGAGCGGGCACTACCATGCTCGGGAGCTCAGTACTGGTAACTAGTGATGAGCGGGCACTACCATGATCGGATGCTCTGTACTCGTAACTAGTGATGAGCGGGCACTACCATGCTCGGGAGCTCAGTACTGGTAACTAGTGATGAGCGAGCACTACCATGCTCAGGTGCTCAGTACTCGTAACTAGTGATGAGCGGGCACTACCATGCTCAGGAGCTCAGTACTCGTAACTAGTGATGAGCGGGCACTACCATGCTCGGGTGATCAGTACTGGTAACTAGTGATGAGTGAGCACTACCATGCTCAGTAGCTCAGTACTTGTAACTAGTGATGAGCGGGCACTACCATGCTCGGGAGCTCAGTACTTGTAACTAGTGATGAGTGAGCACTACCATGCTCAGTAGCTCAGTACTTGTAACTAGTGATGAGCGGGCACTACCATGCTCGGGTGCTCAGTACTTGTAACTAGTGATGAGCGGGCACTACCATGCTCAGTAGCTCAGTACTTGTAACTAGTGATGAGCGGGCACTACCATGCTCGGGAGCTCAGTACTTGTAACTAGTGATGAGCGGGCACTACCATGCTCGGGTGCTCAGTACTGGTAACTAGTGATGAGCGGGCACTACCATGCTCGGGTGCTCAGTACTGGTAACTAGTGATGAATGGGCACTACCATGCTCGGGAGCTCAGTACTGGTAACTAGTGATGAGCGGGCACTACCATGCTCAGGTGCTCAGTACTGGTAACTAGTGATGAGCGGGCACTACCATGCTCGGGTGCTCTGTGCTCGTAACTAGTGATAAGCAGTCACTACAATGCTCGGGTGCTCAGTACTCGTAACTAGTGATGAGCGGGCACTACCATGCTCAGGTGCTCAGTACTGGTAACTAGTGATGAGCGGGCACTACCATGCTCAGGTGCTCAGTACTCGTAACTAGTGATGAGCGGGCACTACCATGCTCGGGTGCTCAGTACTCGTAACTAGTGATGAATGGGCACTACCATGCTCGGGAGCTCAGTACTGGTAACTAGTGATGAGCGGGCACTACCATGCTCAGGTGCTCAGTACTCGTAACTAGTGATGAATGGGCACTACCATGCTCGGGAGCTCAGTACTGGTAACTAGTGATGAGCGGGCACTACCATGCTCAGGTGCTCAGTACTGGTAACTAGTGATGAGCGGGCACTACCATGCTCGGGTGCTCTGTACTCGTAACTAGGGATGAGCGAGCACTACCATGCTCAGGTGCTCAGTACTGGTAACTAGTGATGAGCGGGCACTACCATGCTCAGGTGCTCTGTACTCGTAACTAGTGATGAGCGGGCACTACCATGCTCGGGAGCTCAGTACTGGTAACTAGTGATGAGCGGGCACTACCATGATCGGATGCTCTGTACTCGTAACTAGTGATGAGCGGGCACTGCCATGCTTGGGTGCTTGGTACTTGTAACTAGTGATGAGTGGGCACTACCATGCTCGGGTGCTCGGTACTCATAACTAGTGATGAGCGTTCACTACCATGCTCAGGTGCTCGGTACTCGTAACTAGTGATGAGCGGGCACTACCATGCTCGGGTGGTCAGTACTCGTAACTAGTGATGAGCGGGCACTACCATGCTTGGGTGGTCAGTACTCGTAACTAGTGATGAGCGGGCACTACCATGCTCGGGTGCTCGGTACTCGTAACTAGTGATGAGCGGGCACTACCATGCTCAGGTGCTCAGTACTTGTAACTAGTGATGAGCGGGCACTACCATGCTCAGGTGCTCAGTACTTGTAACTAGTGATGAGCGGGCACTACCATGCTCGGGTGCTCGGTACTGGTAACTAGTGATGAGCGGGCACTACCATGCTCGGGTGCTCAGTACTTGTAACTAGTGATGAGCGAGCAGTACCATGCTCAGGTGCTCAGTACTTGTAACTAGTGATGAGCGGGCACTACCATGCTCGGGTGCTCGGTACTCGTAACTAGTGATGAGCGGGCACTACCATGCTCAGGTGCTCAGTACTTGTAACTAGTGATGAGCGGGCACTACCATGTTCAGGTGCTCAGTACTTGTAACTAGTGATGAGCGGGCACTACCATGCTCGGGTGCTCGGTACTGGTAACTAGTGATGAGCGGGCACTACCATGCTCGGGTGCTCAGTGCTCGTAACTAGTGATGAGCGGGCACTACCATGCTCAGGTGCTCAGTACTCGTAACTAGTGATGAGTGGGCACTACCATGCTCAGGTGCTCAGTACTGGTAACTAGTGATGAGTGAGCACTACCATGCTCGGGTGCTCAGTACTCGTAACTAGTGATGAGCGGGCACTACCATGCTAAGGTGCTCTGTACTCGTAACTAGTGATGAGCGGGCACTACCATGCTTGGGTGCTCTGTACTCGTAACTAGTGATAAGCGGGCACTACCATGCTCGGGTGCTCAGTGCTCGTAACTAGTGATGAGCGGGCACTACCATGCTCAGGTGCTCGGTACTTGTAACTAGTGATGAGCGGGCACTACCATGCTCAGGTGCTCTGTACTCGTAACTAGTGATGAGCGGGCACTACCATGCTCGGGTGCTCTGTACTCGTAACTAGTGATGAGCGGGCACTACCATGCTCAGGTGCTCAGTACTGGTAACTAGTGATGAATGGGCACTACCATGCTCGGGTGCTCTGTACTCGTAACTAGTGATGAGCTGGCACTACCATGCTCAGGTGCTCGGTACTTGTAACTAGTGATGAGCGGGCACTACCATGCTCAGGTGATCTGTACTCGTAACTAGTGATGAGCGGGCACTACCATGCTCGGGTGCTCAGTACTCGTAACTAGTGATGAGCGGGCACTACCATGCTCAGGTGCTCGGTACTTGTAACTAGTGATGAGTGGGCACTACCATGCTCGGGTGCTCAGTACTCGTAACTAATGATGAGTGGACATTACCATGCTCGGGTGCTCAGTACTCGTAACTAGTGATGATCGGGCACTACCATGCTCAAGTGCTCAGTGCTCGTACCTAGTGATGAGCGGGCACTGCCATGCTCGGGTGCTTGGTACTTGTAACTAGTGATGAGTGGGCACTACCATGCTCAGGTGCTCGGTACTCGTAACTAGTCATGAGCGGGCACTACCATGCTCAGGTGCTCGGTACTCGTAACTAGTGATGAGCGGGCACTACCATGCTCGGGTGGTCAGTACTCGTAACTAGTGATGAGCGGGCACTACCATGCTCGGGTGCTCGGTACTCGTAACTAGTGATGAGCAGGCACTACCATCCTCAGGTGCTCAGTACTGGTAACTAGTGATGAGCGGGCACTACCATGCTCAGGTGCTCAGTACTTGTAACTAGTGATGAGCGAGCACTACCATGCTCGGGTGCTCTGTACTCATAACTAGTGATGAGCGGGCACTACCATGCTCAGGTGCTCAGTACTGGTAACTAGTGATGAGCGGGCACTACCATGCTCGGGTGCTCAGTACTGGTAACTAGTGATGAGCGGGCACTACCATGCTCAGGTGCTCAGTACTGGTAACTAGTGATGAGCGGGCACTACCATGATCAGGTGCTCGGTACTGGTAACTAGTGATGAGCGGGCACTACCATGCTCAGGTGCTCAGTACTGGTAACTAGTGATGAGCGGGCACTACCAAGCTCGGGTGCTCTGTACTGGTAACTAGTGATGAGCGGGCACTACCATGCTCGGGTGCTCAGTACTGGTAACTAGTGATGAGTGGGCACTACCATGCTCGGGTGCTCAGTACTCGTAACTAGTGATGAGCGGGCACTACCATGCTCGGGTGCTCTGTACTCATAACTAGTGATGAGCGGGCACTACCATGCTCGGGTGCTCAGTACTGGTAACTAGTGATGAGTGGGCACTACCATGCTCGGGTGCTCAGTACTCGTAACTAGTGATGAGCGGGCACTACCATGCTCGGGTGCTCAGTACTGGTAACTAGTGATGAGCGGGCACTACCATGCTCGGGTGCTCAGTACTCGTAACTAGTGATGAGCGGGCACTACCATGCTCGGGTGCTCAGTACTCGTAACTAGTGATGAGCGGGCACTACCATGCTTGGGTGCTCAGTACTCGTATCGAGCAGTTGTATGCCGGGATGGACATCCCGGTGATGTGGATGACGCACCTATGTTTTCGGCTCTGCCCGCAACAGGACAGAGCGAAGTGTGTCGGCACAATATAGGAATATGGAGATTTTGCCCGCTATGTGGATGGTATCCAAGACGTCTTCCACGTCAATCAGCACAGGAGGAGGGAGAAAGGAGAGACAGGAGGAGCAGATTAGGATGCCCATTGGACCAAAATGGACAATTTACATACAGGGCAGGAGATTTTATAAAGGTATTTTTTGGGGTCTACGGGGGGGGGGGTCAGGGGGTAACGTGCACCTTCATGGATTGCAGCACAGGTGCTGCTTAAGGTGCTAGTTTAGAAGGCCAAAATCTGGTGACAGGTTCCCCCTAAAAGGAATCTGTCAGAAACAAAAGTTCAGTCTGGAAGTACTTGAGGCGTGACGATGCACTGTAAAACGCCTGCCTGGATCCACAGACTCAGATGGGATGTAATGGACAGGCTAGAGGGAAGCCACTCACCAAGCAGGACCCCCAGAACCCTGAAACCCTTTAACCCCTATACAGGGATTTGGAATTACACAGGGCCCTGGAGACCACTACCTGTGGAAGGCTGCAGTCCGATGAGAGTAGTCGTCAGGCAGGGTCAAACCAGGAATAGCAGAACAGGGACAGAATCAGCAGGCAAGGGCGTAATCAGAAAACGCAGCCGAGGTCAAATCTGGATCGGGCAGCGAGGTACAAAAACAGCAGGCAGGAGGGTAGTCAGGAAACACGCAGAAGTCAGCACACAGGAATCACAAAACAGAATAGGGCGGACCAGGAGCCAGGAAATCAGAACTATCTCTGACAGAGGTCAGCAGACAGGAGGGGAACTAAGAAGGGTGTGGTGTCTTCCCATTGGCTGTAGCTGAACGCTGGCAACTTCAGCTGGAAGACACACGCCACCCACAGTCAGCCAGCGGTACTGCAGATCCCACGCTAACCCAGCCCAGTGGATGATCGGAGCCTGCGCCCACCGGTGCCGCTGGCATCGACTCCTCTCCCATCACCAGCACCATCCACGGAAGGAACACGGCATCGCCTGGCGATCGGAGGAGAAGTCGCTGGAGCAGACTCCGGCGGTGACGTTACATGCACTTACAGCTCCTCATCCTATGCTGTATTTCAGAACTAGCAACACCCTCCCCTGGGTGATTGACAGGTCAGTAGCCATCTACTACAGCAAAGACGAGTCAATCAGATAGAAGATGTTGCTGCTTCTTCAAGAATTCAGCGAAAGCTGAGAAGCTGTAAGTGCACCGTCACCCCCAATGCACTTCCAGACTAAACTTCAAAATATGATTTCTTGCTGCAGGAGCAGTGCATTGGGGTTATAGAGGAATCAACAGTTTTTTTCTTTTAAAGAGCTAGAGTCAGATTAATATTTTTTGGGGTTAAAATTTGACCTTTAAGCCTCCTTAGTCAATCACCCGACTGGAGCAGGTCCATGATGCACCCTCCGATTGGCAAAGAGGAGCATTTCTGGCCATTTCTGTTGTCGAAGGTGGGACAAAGAAGCAAAGATAAGAGGGACTAGGTCAGCACCAGATGAGGACCCGCGGGGTATCGGGCGGGCTGAAGAGTTTCATCAATATTTTTTTATTCCCGGAACTCCTCCTAATAATAAAATACTATTATCTCGGCTCCTTTGTGCAGCAGATCTGCGGGTGGAGCAGTTTTATATGTTGGTATTTACGACACTGAGATGGGTAATTGACAAGATTAACATTAAAATATTATATTAGACAATTAGCGGGCGCACCATCTGATATCGGCCAGCGCTCATGTATTGTTCCAGGATTATTATCACGTCGAGCGTCTCTGGTGAAATACGGCTTTTTATATTGAGTGAACCTCTCCTTACATCCCCACTGCTTTTCCCTTGTGTCTCCTTTCGCGAGCTTAATGGCCTGACCCCTTGTTACAGGAGATATTTGCCGCTCGGAGAGACGCTTCTACTGCAGCTTATTTACGGATGAATCTCGTTATTGCCTCCTCATTGTGGAGTTTCAGAATATGTAACGAGGACATGCCGGGGATTTTACATACGTCTTTTTCAATCCCTTTTTAGAAAGCTGAATGTCACAAAAAGTTCAAAAGGATTACACAATTTTTTTTTGTGTATTTTCATGGGATTCCTTTAAAACTGTCATCTATGCCTGATTGGTGGGGGTCCTATTCCTAGTCAGTCAAATGGATTCCCATCAGTGCTTTCTGAAGTCCATGACACAGCGTCTCCCATATCAACTGTGAGGCCGCACTCACTGAATGTAATGGGGAATACTTACTTGGCTGCTAGATTAAGGCACACAGGAACAGTTTTCTATTTCAACAGTCCAGTTGGTTTATTCACACACATAAACCAGCACTGCAACAACATAGCAAAGGTCTTCTTGTGGCTTCAAAGAAACACAAACATGAACATTCCTTCAGCTTTACAGAAATGCATATGACATACAGTTGGTTTAAGCCGTGAGTACACCCGCACGGCTTCGGATACAATCCCTTGTGGCAGTATCCTAGTGGAGGTATAGTACTGTCCACTCACTGACCTCGGTCAGTATACAACCCCCTTTTGTGAGGCTACCTTTCTAGAGCTTGAGCAAGCCTCTAACGGATACTTAGGAAGACTGCTTCACTGGGATCACCAACCAGAAACTGTGACTTGCTCCAGACACTGACTCCTCCCAGTCCAGATCCTCAGAAGGATTCCAGCTTTCTGGTCACAGAGCAACCACAGGCTCCATTCACCTGGGCTCCTAGCCAGTGTGTCTCTAGGGCAAACTGCAGCCGACTGTAAACCCACATGGTCTGCACGCAGGGTGCCTCCAGGAAGTAAATTGCTTCCAAGAAGACTGAGAGACCATGTGATCAAACATTGAGTCTCTTATATCAGACCAGATACACCCATGGGTGGAGGTAAGTGAATAGCCAGAGCCATCCAGCACTCTGGCTATTCTTAAAGGGACCCTGACCCTTAATACATTACCAAGACTTGTAGAACTAAAAGTCCCATACTAAACAGTTCAGGTTTTACATTGCAGAGGACCTCCACCACTGCAATATAGGTGCTCGCTACCTCACACAACGTTGTAGCATTTAGTGCTGCAGCTCAGCCCAACTAAGTGTTGGAGATATTATGGCTGAGCTGCAGTACAAGACACTGCAACATGTTACTGTATCGCATATTTCAATAAAAGTGCTGTTACCTCACAGTAAGCATCACAACACTCTTATCTCTGCTAATGCTTGAGGATCAGAAAGGTTGGACACCACTATCGCTAATTCTGGACAGTCTAATAAAGTGTTAGGTTGGCGTCACACGCTATGATATATTGGGCGATATGTCGTCAGGGTCACGTCGTTAGTGACGCACATCCGGCATCGTTTGACATATCGTAGCGTGTGACAGCTACGAGCGACTGTGAACGAGCAAAAATACTCACCTTATCGTTGCTCGTTGACACGTCGCTTATTTTCAAAAAATCGATCGTCCTTCTGCGCGCCGGTTGTTCATTGTTCCCGAGGCAGCACACATCGCTCCGTGTGACACCCCGGGAATGACAAACACAGCTTACCTGCAGCCGCCGGCAATGCGGAAGGAAGAAGGTGGGCGGGATGTTACATCCCGCTCATCTCCGCCCCTCCACTTCTATTGGCCGCTGTGTGACGTTGCTGTGACGCCGAACGTCCCCCCCCTTCAGGAAGTGGATGTTCCACAGCGAGGTCGTTCGGGAGGTAAGTACGTGTGACGGGGGGTTAACGACTCTGTGCGCCATGGGCAACTAATTGCCCGTGACGCAAAAATGACGGGGGCGGGTACGATCGCACGATAGATCGTACCGTGTGACGCCGGCCTTACATGTGGTCAAAAATGCTTTACAAAAGTATTTCTTTGGATTCTAGTTGAAAGGGCTTTAAAAAAGTGGCAATTGTTGTGCTTGCCCTTTGGTGGCTCCACTATGAGTTACCGCTACTAGTCTAAACTATAGAGAGTTTGAATGAACGTCATTTTATTGCCCCTAGTGGGCACAAACATTCGATATCCCAATATAGTCATAATAAGAAACTATAAGACAGAACAGCACAAATCGGATCTTATCCAATGGACTGGTATTGGTATTTGCAGAATGTATGCTTATCTTGCTGAGTTTTGTAGCACTGGCACATAACAGCATCTGAGACTGTGACCAGCTGCCACACGAACCACGAGCCCTAAGGCTTGAAGTGATGCAGGATAACCAGGAAAATGATGTGGTGATGACTGCGATGCTTGGAAGTAACAGAGACAAATACACTTCAGATGAAGGGCAGTTTATTCTCAACACGTTTCGAAGTGGTCTCGCGTCAACTTGAGAAGAACCACCAAGTTGCTGCGTCTCCTGAAGAAGTGTGACCACTTCGAAATGTGTTGAGAAATAAACCACCCTTCATTAGAAAAAAGTGAATTTGTCTCTGTTACTGTCACGCTAGATACGGGGAAATACCAAGCGCACAGTGAAAGGGCAGGGAAGGAAAACCCTGTGTCTAGGGAAAGGGAAGATGGTGACCCCTGACCGAAAATTCTGCTTGTCTCTGGGATCCCTCACCATCCTTTATAGGTTCCGCACCTATGCACCAAGCCAGATACCTGACCCTAGGTATCCCTAGTGCTGGGCCCTAAATAGGGAATGGGTGGGATGAGCTCTTGGTCAACCCCATTAAACAACTATAGAAGACACAGGGGGGGCACAAAGGGGAAAAGCATGAGCTACTTATCCATAGGTGACTCAGGTAGAAGTTCAGCAGAGTATTCAGCAACGATACCACCTGATAACCACCTGCTTGCAACCAAGGCTTGAAGGAACTGAAAAATATCACCAACATCAGTCCTAAGGAAGGAACACCAGGAGAATGCTGGTGATCAGCAGCTGGGTGGAAGGCGAGCTCCTGCTGGGTCCAAAAGGGAGAGATATGAACCCAGCAGGAAAGCTACCTATACCATTGAATACTGACAGCAGGAACAATGGAAAGTCAGGGAGCATTCTGTACAGCCAGACACTGTGACCTTCTTTGGCCAGAAACCACAGGACTATCTGTCACCCGTGATACACCTGTGGCAGTTACTTCCCAACAGCGCAGTCATCACGACACCATTTTCCTTGTTCTCCTGCATTGCTTCAAGCCTTAAGGTGGCTTTACACGCTACGACATCGCTAAAGCGATGTCGTTAGGGTCTCGGATTTTGTGACGCACATCCGGCCGCGTTAGCGATGTCGTTGCATGTGACACCTATTAGCAATTTTGAATCGTTGCAAAAACATTCAAAATCGCTAATCGGTGACATCCCCCCTAATCTCAATTATTGTTACTGCTACAGTAGCGATGTTGTTCCTCGTTCCTGTGGCAGCACACATCGGTACGTGTGACACCGCAGGAACGAGGAACCTCTCCTTACCTGCGTCCCGCCAGCAATGAGGAAGGAAGAAGGTGGGCGGGATGTTCGTCCCGCTCATCACTACCCCTCCGCTTTGATTGGGCGGCCACATAGTGACGTTGCGGTGATACCGAACGCACCTCCCCCTTGAGGGAGGGATTGTTCGGCGGTCACAGCGACGTTGCTCAGCAGGTATGTGCGTGTGACGCTGCCGTAGCGATAATGTTCGCTACGACAGCGATCACCACATATCGGCCGTACGATGGGGCGGGTGCTATCGCGCTCGACATTGCTAGCAATTGCTAGCGATGTTGTAGCGTGTAAAGCGGCCCTTAGGGCTTGTGGTTTGTTGAGAAATAAACCACCTTTCAACTGGACAAAGTGCATTAGTCTCTGTTACTTCCCAGCATCGCAGTCATCACCACACTGTTTTTCTGGTTCTCTAATAGTGTCATGGCTTCCAGCCTTCGTTCAACTCTGATAAACTTTAAAGGATGCATTGTAGCCAATGTTTAGTAGTTATTTTGATGGTCTAAAGGGTGCTTTACACGCTGCGACATCGCTAACGATATATCGTCGGGGTCACGGTGTTTGTGACGCACATCCGGCCTCGTTAGCGACATCGCAGCGTGTGACAGCTAGGAGCGATGATCAACGATCGCAAAAACGTCAAAAATCGTTGCTCCTTTTCATAATATCATTGGTGGTGCATGCCGCTGGTTGTTCGTCGTTCCTGCGGCATCACACATCGCTATGTGTAACACCGCAGGAACGACGAACATCTCCTTACCTGCGTCCACCGGCAATGAGGAAGGAAGCAGATGGGCAGGATATTCCGCCAGCTCATCTCCGCCCCTCCGCTTCTATTGGACGGCTGCCGTGTGACGTCGCTGTGACGCTGCACGAACCTCCCCCTTAGAAAGGAGGCGGTTTGCCGGCCAAAGTGACGTCGCAGGGAAGGTAAGTCCGTGTGATGGGTGTAAGCGATGTTGTGCACAACGGGCAGCAATTTGCCCGTGACGCACAACCGACGGAGGCGGGTACGCTCGCTAGCGATATCGGTACCGATATCGCAGTGTGTAAAGTGCCCTTAAGTCCTGATATACCCACCAATCAATGGGCAAAGGGGTTTAGTTATCCTTGAGTGTTAATAGGGTGGTGTATAAAGTCCATAGGTTTGTGCTCCGCCCTAGAGGATTAGCTGAGTATTTTTGCCCTCGCTTTGGGCAATCGGTGGTTCATCCCCTAAACACATAGTGAAGACTTTAATAAAAGAGGAAACAATTGAGAAAGTGCTATCATTTTTTTGGGTATTGTTTATAATTGGTCTTCTTCCAAGACTCCATTCCACCCCGACTCCTCCGGTGTACTGTCGATAGCACAGGTACTGTTCAGACACAGCCATATTTAATCCTATTAGTAAAGAATCAGTCCTCAGATCTCGGACATCCATCATGCACAAGACACACTGTTTGTATTACCATTCTTAGATGAGACGAGGGTTGATGAACACGATATTGATTCTGCTCTCCTGGTCTCCTGGATTTATGCACTGGCACAAAACCAATCAAAATGTTCAAAGTAGCAACAAAAATGGATCATTCCTTAGCGTAAAATCTGGACAAATCCTCCTATGAATAATAGCGCTTTTCTCTGTTCTGGTTCCAAGATGACATTGGTTGTCAAAAGTAGACAATAAGGTGCAACCATATTTACCATTTTAGGTCTAGTCACTGAACCTACACTCATCCTCTTCCACCTCTAGAGCATTTCTCCTATATTCAGAGACAAAAAGGAAGAAGAGGTCATCTCACGATTAGTTAGGCACCTGGATAGGATCACAGCCACCACTCGGAGCTGCCCTCGCGAGGGTCGGAAAACAATGGATAGGTAGAAGACGTAAGGCCAAGTGCCGAAACGCGTAGATCCAGCCAAGGTCTTGTGGTGTATCTGTAAAGTGTTTCCCTACTTACTTCACTGGAGAAGTCCTTGTTTTTATATTCACTCCACCAAGTCTTTGGTATTCTTTCGTCAAGGAGAAGACGCTCCTTAAAACTATGATGTCCAAATGCCAAAACACTAGGGTATTAGGAATGAAAACTAAAATTCTTATTATTCAAAAGAAATCACATATGGGCATGTAGATCAATGAAAACTGAATCCAGTGAATCCAGTGACACTTTAATATCTTTTACCTGTTGCTGCATTCTCATGAAATCTGCTTTTTAGTTCATATGCAAAGGAGGCATTAAGTGCTTTGGGCATGACAAAGCACTTCCCGATTCTTTGCTTCCCATGGTTGTTTCCCAGCACCAGCCTCTTGAGCTCACTGATTGTCTTTGTGACAGGTGCCAAGCAAAAAGTCAAGCTAAAGAGGTTGGTGCCATGGGAGGCAGTGGCTTTGGAAGTGCTCAACCATGCACAGAGCACTTAACACCTGTTTTTTATGTGGATTAACATGCTGATCTCTAAAGAATGCAGGAGCAGATAGAAGATTTAAAGGTGTTGATGGATTAAAACTCTGATCTCTCAGGAATGCAGCAGATAGAAGATTTAAAGGTGTTGATGGATTAAAACTCTGATATTCAAGGAATGCAGCAACATATAGAAGATTTAAAGGTGTTGATGGATTATAACTCTAATCTCTAAGGAATGCAGCAGCAGATCCAAGATTTAAAGGTGTTGATGGATTAAAACTGATATCTAAGGAATGCAGCAACAGATAGAAAATGTAAAAATGTTGTTGGCTTAAAACTCTGCTCTCTAAGGAATGCAGCAGGAGACAGAAGATTTAAAGGTTTTGATGGATTAGAACTCTGATATCTAAAGAATGCAGCAGATAGAAGATTTAAAGATGTTGATGGATTAAAACTGTTTTCTAAGGAATGCAGCAGCAGATAGAAGATTTAAAGATATTGATGGATTAAAACTGATATCTAAGGAATGCAGCAACAGATAGAAAATTTAAAAGTGTTGATGGCTTAAAACTCTGATTTCTAAGGAAGGCAGCAGCAGATAGAGGATTTAAAGGTTTTGATGGATTAGATCTCTGATCTCTAAGGAATGCAGCAGCAGATAGAAGATTTAAAGGTGTTGATGGATTTATCTTTCAAAGGCGTTTATACTCATATATGAGGTTGGGGGGGTGGATTGACCTTACTGACAGGCTCCACTAATATTTGATTAGTGAAGGTTCTACCTCATGTCCCCTTTACTTCTTCAAGAAAAAGTGTTCTATGACCCTTGATCATGTGTCTGCCATACTGGACACATCAGGGGTCTTCCTTTTCTCAATAGATGGGGTCATGGATCAGACAATTATGGTACAGAATAGATAGATTTGCCATGAAGATTTTTGATGGGAATCCATTTTAAGCTTTGTGTTTTTTCATTTCCGTTCCTTGACCTGTATGGTCCTAACAAAAAAAGAGCAGGGTGATAACTAATATGGCGGCTAGTGTTTGCAGAAATTATTGCAATACTTGTTTGGGATTGAGGATGTGATCACGCACCTTGTATTTGGTAAAAAGTGTCCTCCTACATCTGTATTCCCCTCACGTGAGATCTAAGTGACGTAAGTCCCCACAATCCCTCTATATATAGAGCTTCAAAGCCTCGAAGAGTCTTTTCAAGGATGAATACCCGGCATTTTAGATACATTTACTTTACATTTGGAAATTACAGCTGCATAAAATGGTCCCAGCTGAACGCTCCACTTTTCACATCTATAGGCTTCAAGGGCTGCACAGCGACCGTCCTCTCTGAAGTTTTCCTTCTGTGCATTATTTGATCTGTGACTCTCCGTGAAAAAAGCTTTTATGATAAGATCTGCAAGAAGTCTTATTCTGGCTCAAGATGGTGGCAGTATACAAGGGTGCCGCTCCGTGCCGCTCAATGCAATACCACCCTCTCAGATGAAGCATAAAATGGAAAAGATGCAATGGAGAGAATGGATTAGCAGGGCGGATATTTCACAAGTGGAACACTGACGATCCGTTGCCCAACCACAGATCTATTGACTCAAACTAAGATGTATGATAGATCTATGAGGCTGTTAGTTTGGGTCATGACTTATTAGACTTGAGGTTGTGCCAAGACTCAAAAATACAGCGTGCCCTATTGTAGTGTAAGCCTCCCTACTGGGATGCCGAATTACTCACCTCCCCGGCTGGACCCCTCGCTCCCCTGCTGCTGATACACGTTCTCTGTTGCCTCCTTCCCCTCCCGGGCTCTGTACATGCCGCACAGGGTTCTTGGGAGTACATCTAAGATGCACGCGCACACCGGCCTGTCTCTTAAAGGTCAGCATGCTATTTCCATTAAATGCCTCTCAGCTTATGACTGAGAGGTACTATGTATTTAAGGCACCCTCCCATTAGTTGAGGTGCCTACGCAACACAGTCAGTATCCCAATCTGCTTGCTAGTTCTCAGGTCCCGTTATCCCTGTGTCCATTATCTATACCTCAGTCTGCCTTCCCATACCTGTCTATCTTTTCCGTGCCCACCATTCCTGTGCATACCCGCCTGTCCAGCCTGCCTCAGTCATCACCTGTCCTGGGGGTCAGCTGCCACAGTCCTGTTCACTGCCTTGGGAGTGGTACCTGGTGTTCACCTCGCTGTGGGTGCTTAGTTAAGTCACTCCTACTAAAGGGTAAGCTGGGTCGTCCCTGTAGTCCAGTGAGTCCACTAACCTCGATCAGTACACCTACACCGGCCGTGAGCGTTACAACTATGCTGTCAAATTGAAAGCTTGAGAACCTGCGTGATTGCCTGCAACAATAATCCCCAAAAATCTAAACAAAAAATTTTAGGAAAAAAACAAAACAGTAGCTTCAATTTTTCTTTTTGAAATTACGTTTATCTTCAAACATCTTGGTTCCCATTTAGCACTCTGGAGCTTCCATCCCAAAAAAATGGTAATCGTGCCCTCAATGGAGTCATTGACTTCAATGAGTCATACTGCACATGCTCCCAGACTTCGGTCCTAACATTCTAGGACAGATTTTTGTCAGTGTAACCAGATAGCAGTCATTTTTTATCTATTGCGATTACCTCCCTATACAAAACCATTGTGATTTGCCTCATTAAAATAAAGAAGCCTATACTCACCTCCGGTATGGCCTCAGTTATAGCAATGTCTGAAGTTGCGCTCCCATATGACATTGTTATGACACGCAGGTCCCACAACCAATCGGTGCCCAGTATGTGTTTCACCGCCTTCGGACACTTAAGCAGTATGTGAGCTTCCTGCTCAAATGTCTGACGTCGGGGAGGTGGAAGCCGGGACTGATTGGCCACTAGACGGCATGTCATAACAATGTTATGTGGGCCTGGGAACGTGGCTTCAGACATCACTGGAACCAAGACCGCACCGGAGGTGAGTATAGGCTTATTTATTTTACAAGGGGAATGAGAAGGGGTTGTCCAAGTAGTGGACAATCCCTTTAAGTTGCTTTTCCTTATTTATTTCCTAGATAATTTTTTTTTGGGGGGGTAGACCTTTTTGTAGATTTCTTAATTGCCAATATCTGTTTTTGTTAATATATATATATTATGGGTGTTATATTTCTACATGTAAATCTATGAAATTATCGGTGATTATCTCTTTTATCTCTTGTGGAATTTCTGGAAATACTACTTATTGTAACTTTAAAATTTCACAATGTTTTTAATATTTTATTATGGGATTTTGCAGATGTTTTATAAGGGGGGTCATGTGATTACAAGATTTTGATGTTTTTCATTTGATTATAAAATTAAAAAAAAAAAAAAAGTAATTACCGGTATGTACGAATTACAATATGTTGTCAATTCATAGTTTCATAGTTTTTAAGGTTGAAGGGAGACTCTAAGGGGCACTTTACACACTACGACATCGCAAGCCGATGCTGCGATGCCGAGCGCGATAGTCCCCGCCCCCGTCGCAACTGCGATATCCTTGTGATAGCTGCCGTAGCGAACATTATCGCTATGGCAGCTTCACATGGACTCACCTGTCCTGCGACCGTCGTTCTGGCCGGCGACCCACCTCCTTATTAAGGGGGCGGGTCGTATGGCGTCACTGCGACGTCACACGGCAGGCGGCCAATAGGAGCGGAGGGGCGGAGATGAGCGGGATGTAAACATCCCGCCCACCTCCTTCCTTCCGCATATCCTACGGAAGCCGCAGTGACGCCGGTAGGAGATGTTCCTCGCTCCTGCGGCTTCACACACAGCGATGTGTGTTGCCGCAGGAACGAGGAACAACATCGGACTGTCGCGTCATGGATTACGCCGACGCTGCACCGATGATACGATTACGACACTTTTGCGCTCGTTAATCGTATCATCGAGCCTTTACACACTACGATGTCGCATGCGATGCCGGAAGTACGTCATTTTCAATTTGACCCCACCGAAAGGTCGCACCTGCGATGTCGTAGTGTGCAAAGCCCGCCTATGTCCACCTAGTTCAACCCGTAGCCTAACATGTTGATCCAGAGGAAGGCAAAAAAAACCCAATGTGTCAAATAAGCTCCAATGGGGAAAAAAATTCCTTCCTGACTACACATACGGCAATCAGACTAGTTCCCTGGATCAACACCCTGTCATAAAATCTAATATACATAACTGGTAATATTATATTTTTTAAGAAAGGCGTCCAGGCAATACCAGCATAAAATATAAAAAGTATAATGAATAAAATCACTTCTGAGTATAATCTGATAATAAAAAAGACTTTCTAATAACGCTACTTGTCAACTTGTCCCTTTTGTCCTTTAGATGTGTAAATAATTTAGAACTGGTGCTTAAGAAAAAAAATTGGGACGAGGTCGAGTATTCAATGTCTAGCCGAAAATAAAGCAGTTGTGGATCAGTATTGAGCGGGGACGGAGATTTGCCCATCTGTCCGGCTAATAAAATGCATCATCTGCTTCTGCTTTCGACCTACTGTACATATAACCTCCTTTCATATAGTATTAGGCAGAAAATCCTCCTGGAGAATAGACTAGAGCTTTTTTTTTATTTTTTATTTTTTGTATATTCCTTTCTATAGGTTTTGTGGAGTTTTTTTCTTTTTTTTTTTTTATTTGACTTTATCGTTAAGTCCCTAACGGTAGGAAAAGCTATATCCGTTGTTTGGGCATTTAATGTAATCACTAGCGACAGCCTCTATCTATAGCAGATGGCCTGAGCCTTTTTAATCAAAACTCAAGACCAATAGTCTCCTTTACTGCAATGTATACTGAATGACAGCTGGACAGATGGGTGTTACCTCTCTTACCAAAAGTTACTTTATTGCTTCCTGATCTCTCTTTTGTGCCGTAAACGTCTTAATAAATCTATTTATACGGCCACTAGAGTTATGGAACAAACCGTGAGGCAGCATCTTAACAAAGCTGGAAGAGCGGAGAATATATATATATATATATATATATATATATATATATATATATATATATATATATATGCTTTATTACTTAAGTGATATTATTGTTTCTATATACACAACTTTCTAAATAATTTTAACTAAATTTTAACATGTTAATTAAATATTAAACCTGCAAAAAATAAAAATTTTAACTTTTTTAATATAGAATATCAAATTTAGAATGGAAATGTACCGTATTTTTCAGTTTGTAAGACGCACTGGATTATAAGACTCACCCAAAAGTTAGAGAGAAAAAAACTGTAAAAAAAAATGGGATCCGTCTTACAATCCGGTGCTGTCTTACCAGGAGGGGTGGCAGCGGTGGTGGAGCGAGGTCACAGGAGGCAGAGGCTGTGGTGGAGCAGGTCATTGCGGATGGTGTGGCCTTGGGTGTCCCAGATGCTGTGAGATAGGCTACTTCCAGAATCTAACGGCAGTGCTTTTCAACGCAATGGCGTCCGGAGTCGGCGAGTGCGCAGATTGAGCTGTCAGCTCAATGACAAGTCAAGATCTCATCTGCCCACGCTCCACCTCCGGGTGCCATTTTCTTTAAGTCCGCTGCTGGGAGATCATTGAGCCGGAGGCGTCGCGTACGCAGATGAGACATTGAGCTGAGAGCTTAATCTGCAAAGGAGCCGACTCCGGGCACCATTATTTACAGCCCGCACTGCTGACATCTTTAGGCTGCCCGTGCCTCACCGCTTGCAGCACAGCCGCCCACAGTACCGCAGCACAGCGTCCCACAGGCCCCAGCACAGCGCCCCACAGCCCACAACACAGCACTCCACAGTCCCCAGCACAGCGCCCGCAGCCCCCAGCATTGCCCCTACCTCCTGCTACCCCTGTCCACCACCTCCTAGTAATGTGCATTCAGATTATAAGACACAACCCTCATTTTCCTCCCAAATTTTTGAGAGAAGAAGTGTGTCTTATAATTTGAAAAATACAGTATATAATCTTTATAGACTGGAATGTGGGCCTAAAAAAAGCAACTGGCCATTATTGGTGTAGAAATTTTCTTTCCTGGTTGGATGGACAAAGAGATAGAGAGATGGATAGATATGAAAGAAAGATATATAAATACAAAAAGGATGTTTAACAACGGAAAGGATGCCACTAATCATGAGCGAGCACTAAAGTGTTTGATTGCACTTTACTCAAGAAGAGCAGGTTGAACGCTCTGACAGGCTCAACTTGAATAACGAGTATAATGAAAGTCAATGATTGGGCAGTTCGGCTCTCCACCTATATAATGCAGCTAGCCATAAATAGAGCATTGCCAGAGGAGAGAGGGCGGGCTTTTTTTTTAACATACCGTATTCGAAAACTTTGTTTTACCCCCTGTGAGAGCCATTCAGAGACTGCAAGTGGCTCTATCTGGGCTTACGGCTCCCATCTTTTACTGAAGGGAGCCGGCTTTTAATGTTGTATTGTTCACGAATGACACATCTGAGCATCCTCGATACTTGGCCAAGCACAACCCCAAAGCTTGATCACGTATTGAGCAGTGACGAGCATGCTCGCTCCTCATTAGTTGCCATGCCGCATGGGCTAATAAAGTCCACATTTTTTTTCTATTTTGGATTGCTGCCTTCTTTTGTCCAACTATTTTTTTGCCTTGGATAAAGCCTTTTTGGAGGACTTTGTACCAACTATATCTCTCTTTTTCTGTGCTGTTCCAGTTTTTTTTTACTTATATAGATCGCTAGATAAATATTGGATAGGTAATGGATAGACATAGTTACATAGGTTGAAAAAAGACCTAGATCCATCTAGTTCAACCTTCCTCCACCAATTATACATTTTTTCATTAAATCATTTATATCCAACAATTATTAGACAGTTATTAGATGTTGGATAGATAGATAGATAGATAAATAAATAGATAGCTAGATATTAAAAAGTTATTAGATAGTTATTATCTAGATATTAGATAGATGTAGACAAAATGTATAATTGGTGGAAGAATGTTGAACTACAAGGGCCAAGGTCTTTTTCATCCTATGTTACTATGTAAGTTATTAGATATATCATGGATAGATAGATATTAGTAAGATATTAGATACATATTAATTATTAGATATTAGATAGATATTATAAAGTTATCATATATTAGATATTTGATAGATAGAGAATTTGTAGTTTACTTAGAAATAAACATAAGGAAATAGTGTCACTTAGAAAATGTAAGCTTATTTTCTATTAAAATGGTTTTTTTACATTATTCTCTATATTGTATCAAAAATCTGATTTCTAAAAATAATAGAATACACGATTTAAAAATAAAATATCTAAAAAAAATATGTTTTTTCTCTTCAATCAGTTTTTTCTAAAAAGAGGAAAGCAGAATGTATGCAATTACTAGACCTGATTGTTCATGTGCAGATTAACTCCCAAGGGCCAAATTTCATCTGCGGGGTTGGTGGCAGTTCCTGTTACTGAATTTCAGACTGCCTTCAGGAAAAAAATAATCTCTAGGGCTTTATGACTTTGGCATGGTAAAGTCTTCCGACAGAATCTGACGAGGAAAAGCTAATTTTAGCTAGACTGGTTAAACATTAAATCTGAAATGAAATTTGATTTAGTAAAGACAAATATAAAAATATAAGCCGTATTTTTTTGTCATATATGCAATGCTGTATGCTTATTATTAAAAATACACCTCTTAATGGATGATAAAGGAATTATTTGATGTTTTTTTTAAATATAAAGAAAACAAAGAACGTAAATTACATAAAAAATAAAATCATGTGCAGTATATAAAATGTAAAAAAAACCTAAAATGCTAAAATAATTTATATTTATGTAATTTATATGTATAATTTAAAAATATTTAAAATATTTAATTAAAACCATTTCAAAATTTGATTTTTAAAATCAACGTCATTTTAAATAAAGACTTTTTTTTACACCACCATAATAAATGAAAATGATAAAACTTTAAAAATCTTAAAATAAATCAATTTTAAAAATACAAAAAAAATCATTTCTGCAAACTTTTGCTCTTAAAGTTTATTTTTGCAGATGATAAGTAATACTTTAATTCATTGATTTTAAATATTTAAAAATGTTCTATTTACATTGTGTTAACAGTTAAAACAGATGCTAAGAATTAAATACAATTTTCTTCTTCTGTTCTAACCTTTTTTTTTTTCTCTTCTCCATGAAAAATGCAAAACATTAGATTGTAGAAGGCATCTATTTATTAATTCATGTGCTTAATTTCCATTAACCTCATGGGGAGTAGAATAAAACTTAATTGCCCGAATGTTGCTAGTGAGTAAAGAGGTGTCATGTCAAGTTATTATGTCAAACAATAGATACTAATCAAATGAGCTGGAATTTTAAATGTTGAAGCAAATTTAAAGCAAACAGTAATTTCAGAAATAGGGGCTTCATTGGTTTAATAGATTTTTCATGTAAAAGCAAATAAAAAAGACTAATATATAAAGTACAGGGCTATGTACATTACAAAGAGCTAAAGTAACATAGTGGCACATTTTTTCAAAGGATAAAACGTAGTTGCATAAATTGTCTCATAAAGCCAACCTTAATGAGCCGTACCAGAGCTTTGCTAAAAGGCCACTTTGATGACGTTGACTTTGCCAGACTTTTCATTGCCTACAGAATAATTATTCCGGCTAGCAGTCAACACAAGAAGAAACAGGATCTCTAGTCCCACATCAAGTCTACTCTCACCGAACCAATCTATGTCATGCACTGACAACTTTTAAACAACTGCGATATTCTGGTTAGGCAAAATTTCAAAGGTTTGCCCATTGAATTATAGAGGCGCTAACTAAAATAGGTGATAAGTCGGACACTGCTTTTTTCCTGATTTGAGTACCCTTTGTTCCTGAAAATGTTGTGCGGTCTATAAGCTTCTATATGCAAACCAACGGGTGATCTACACCAGAATATACAGTTCCACACCTTCTAGAGCAGGCTATGGTCACTAGAGATAAGCGGATCTTTCGACATTTAAACTCAGCGACTGTGCCGAAATTACCCAAAAATTTGGTTTGCGGAGGAATCAATTTGTGAGAGCCTTAGTACCCGAAAAAAAAGGGAGAGGTTTTTCAATATGATATTTATTTTGCACTTTCCCAGTGGAGATGTAAACCGACTCTGCCGCACAAACTGCCAGACGTGTGCCCCACCGTGATCCACTGTGAATCGCTGGTGTGTGGTGAACACCAATATGCAAGTTATGGTAATCCGCTGACTTTCACAAATGTTGCGCATTAAGGGAAAGTTAGCACAGCCACACAAAATAGCATCAAGTTCTTTTTTTTAAAAACTCAGTGTCAACCGATCCACATGGGATTGGTAGAGGCAGGTTCTGGCTGTAATACACAGCCATCATCTGCCAAGTATGGGGCGGGATCACTCCATGAGCCCGCTCCATACACTCATTTCCAACTTGCGCTGTATATGTACAGCGGATGTCGTGAAGGGGTTAAACTGAATCTATCCATACAGTTCTGGCTCAAGGACAGCTTTCTGCATAAAAGGGCGTTTCTTGTTATATCATATGTCTAATATCATTCAAGGAAAGTATATATAGACTTCAAAAATATTTCAAAATATGGCAAAACAGCTTAAGATGGTTGAAGTGCCAGCCGGACTGCAAGTTCAGTGACCCAAGCTAGGGAGCATTGCTCGGGCCAGGATTTCTGGACATGCTATAGTTCTATTAAACTTCACTAAGATCTCCATAAAACCATGGTGGGTGGGTGTTAGTTGTTGCAGCAGCCATATTATAGCCCTTCCACCTGTTAATGACTGACCCAATGGTCATACAAAAAATGCTACATTGAGAGATTTTGTGTAATGCTTTGGAGGCAAGCAAAGGGTTAGTTGATCCACTGGACCAAAAGTAACGATCACCAGCCTGGTGGGGCTACCGAGACTTCACTAAAGCCACAGGAGGTGGCAATAGACACACACACTGGTAGGTAGCAAACAGAGGGAAGCCCCAGGGAATCAATGGTGCCTTGACAGTTGGAGCCATGGAAGGATACATACAGTCTTTGGTTGTAGCAGCAGCATATCTCGTAGGAGTAGTGGGTGTGTATAGTTGCAGCATCAGCAGCGGATCTCATAGGAACAGTTGGTGGCTCCGCGATGTTGGATGTTGATCTCCCCGAGGTCAACCATTCTTACCTATGTAGTCTTCTACTAGGCATTGCTCTCACTAAACAGTTTCCCACTCCACACTGATGAGGGGCAAATACCCCGAAACAGCTGTCTGTGGATGGATACCATGTTTTGGTATAGGCGGTTTCCTTGACTGGAGACTGCCCTCCCCATGGTTGTGCCTTCCCGGTGAAAGACCTGGCTAGTTTACTGCCAATGTTGAGAAACATGTGATGGTGTCTCCGCGGAATTCTTGTTTTGAATGTGGATAGTTGTGGCAGCAGCAGATATCATAGAAGCGGCTGGAGGTGGTAGTTGCAGTAGCAGCGGACTTCACATGCACTGAAACACAGAGAGGAATCAGCAACAGCAATGGCAGCACAAAGGGACCTGAGAACTCGCAACATATACAGTGCCTACAAGTAGTATTCAACCTATAAATCCAAAAGCGGAAATAGAGATCCATATTTACATATGCATGTCTACCAAGCAAGATATATATAAACCTACATTTAGACCTGCGTGATTATATGGTGCATTAGAGAAAATACACAAAATCTCAAAAAGTGTACACATTTTATTAACATGATATTAACAGCACAGAATATCACATGATTAGAGACGGATGTCAAAAAGGACACAGTTAAAAGTCATTCCCCTTAAAAACACAGAAAAACAATCCTGGGACAGTGTGGTATAAAGTTGGTATAATTGTAGTGGTCAAAAAATTGGATATATGCATACACCCTAAAGTACATCAAAGCTAATTTGCACAAAAACACCAGTCTAATGTGCTTCAGCAATCATAAGAAGGTGTATGATTATACCCCTAATACCCCTAAATTATACTACCTATATATATAAGTAGTATTCAACCCCCTGCAGATTTAGCAGGTTTGATAAGATGCAAATAAGTTAGAGCCTGCAAACTTCAAACAATGGTAGGATTTATTAACAGATGCATAAATCTTACAAACCAACAAGTTATGTTGCTCAGTTAAATTTTAATAAATTTTCAACATAAAAGTGTGGGTCAATTATTATTCAACCCCTAGGTTTAATATTTTGTGGAATAACCCTTGTTTGCAATTACAGCTAATAATCGTCTTTTATAAGACCTGATCAGGCCGGCACAGGTCTCTGGAGTTATCTTGGCCCACTCCTCCATGCAGATCTTCTCCAAGTTATCTAGGTTCTTTGGGTGTCTCATGTGGACTTTAATCTTGAGCTCCTTCCATAAGTTTTCAATTGGGTTAAGGTCAGGAGACTGACTAGGCCACTGCAACACCTTGATTTTTTCCCTCTTGAACCAGGCCTTGGTTTTCTTGGCTGTGTGCTTTGGGTCGTTGTCTTGTTGGAAGATGAAATGACGACCCATTTTAAGATCCTTGATGGAGGAGTGGAGGTTCTTGGCCAAAATCTCCAGGTAGGCCGTGCTATCCATCTTCCTATGGATGCGGACCAGATGGCGAGGCCCCTTGGCTGAGAAACGGCCCCACACCATGATGCTGCCACCACCATGCTTGACTGTAGGGATGGTATTCTTGGGGTCGTATGCAGTGCCATCCAGTCTCCAAACGTCACGTGTGTGGTTGGCACCAAAGATCTCGATCTTGGTCTCATCAGACCAGAGAACCTTGAACCAGTCTGTCTCAGAGTCCTCCAAGTGATCATGAGCAAACTGTAGACGAGCCTTGACATGACGCTTTGAAAGTAAAGGTACCTTACGGGCTCGTCTGGAACGGAGACCATTGCGGTGGAGTACGTTACTTATGGTATTGACTGAAACCAATGTCCCCACTGCCATGAGATCTTCCCGGAGCTCCTTACTTGTTGTCCTTGGGTTAGCCTTGACTCTTCGGACAAGCCTGGCCTCGGCACGGGTGGAAACTTTCAAAGGCTGTCCAGGCCGTGGAAGGCTAACAGTAGTTCTATAAGCCTTCCACTTCCGGATGATGCTCCCAACAGTGGAGACAGGTAGGCCCAACTCCTTGGAAAGGGTTTTGTACCCCTTGCCAGCCTTGTGACCCTCCACGATCTTGTCTCTGATGGCCTTGGAATGCTCCTTTGTCTTTCCCATGTTGACCAAGTATGAGTGCTGTTCACAAGTTTGGGGAGGGTCTTAATTAGTCAGAAAAGGCTGGAAAAAGAGATCATTAATCCAAACATGTGAAGCTCATTGTTCTTTGTGCCTGAAATACTTCTTAATACTTTAGGGGAACCAAACAGAATTCTTGTGGTTTGAGGGGTTGAATAATAAATGACCCTCTGAATAAACTTTTCACAATTTTAAAAAAAAATAAAAAAAGATATAACATTCTTTTTTGCTGCAGTGCATTTCACACTTCCAGGCTGATCTACAGTCCAAATGTCACAATGCCAAGTTAATTCCGAATGTGTAAACTTGCTAAATCTGCAGGGGGTTGAATACTACTTGTAGGCACTGTAGAACTCGTTGCCCAGGTACCTTCCTTAAGGGGAAGGTGCCTTAAATACCTACTGCCTCTTAGCCATGCTGAAAGACACTTCTGGGTCAGGGCGTACTGCTCTTTTAAGAAAAAGGATGCACGCACAGACACGCCCTAAGTGCACTCCTGGGAATCCTGTGCAGTGTGCGCAGGCCCAGGAGACAGCAGCATGGGCCTAGGATTGAGCAGACACTGTTGGGCAACTAGGAAGGTGAGAGTACCGGTTGTCCCGCTGGGGTAGGGGGGCAGGACAGCTTGGGGACACCGGTATGGACATTGCATTTTGTTCCTGATTGGATTTCAAAAGTTGTTTTTACATCCCATAGTGTACATCCCTACATCCCATAGTGACCTCTTCAGCTCCTCAGTAGTTCTTTTATCAAGATTCTTCCCTACCGTCTTACTGTTGGACAGGGAATAAGAAGGAACTACTACAGAACATTGAGGGATTTTTTTGGACAGTTTTGAGCATGGTTATAACTGAAATTACATGGATCTGTGGATTTATTCCTATAGGATTCACACCAATGATTACATAGACAAAATTGCAGTTCCATTAGGCTAAAATAAAATACAAATCCGCTTTATGTACACTTAACGTGGTATATCCATATGTCATAAAACTGTAATAGATGTCCTGCCACACCAGACGAATGTGTCCGGGGACTAATTCTCTGTGCTTTATTGCGTTTAAAGGAAAGATCTATTAATACCTTAGAGAGTTACAAAAAGAGCTGAGCAAGCAGCTCTTCATCTGCAAAAATGTTCATACCTTACCCTTTTGGATTTTTTAAAATATCCTTTATAGTGTTAAGAATATTTTTTTAAATTTGAATTTACCAGATTTGCTATTTTTTTCCCCCAAACATTCAATTTTCAGCAAGTCTATTCACCTATAAATCAAAAGTAAAGCAAAGTTTTCAATTTCTAGGAAAATCGCGTATCCCACTATTCTTTTTTCCTCATGTCTTAATTCAGTTTCCATTTGTGCTGTCATGCACTATCTGTACAGTTTCTTCAGTGTTTTATGACTTTTTCTCACTATTTCAATTGCTAAGCTCTGACGTCCTCTCACTATCATGGTTCATCCCAAAATGGCTGATGTATTCTCTGCTTCTGGATTTATACAGATTATGATGGCCCGGATATGCTACACCATGTGATGTGTATCAAATCCAACGATCCCTCCACCGAGTGTAGGCAAATCAGCCTCGGTAACTCTTTTCGGAGTTTTTGATTTGACCATGTGATGTGGTAGCTTCAGGGCATTATTCTTAAGATTCTCCTCCCGGCTCACCTTCCCTGCCTCCATCTGTCCCTGCGGCCTCCGGGTTCCTTCTGTTTGCCTGTTGGCGCCCTCGCTCCCTGAATGCCAGGGGCAGCGATGTTCTGCTGCTGTCCCCGCCACCTCCACGCTCCCTCTTTCAGTTCCTAGCTCCCGAGGCACGTGCATGCGCAGTAGGACTCTCGGGAGTGTGCTTATGGTGCGGGCGGGCTGCTCCCCTTTTTCTTAAAGGGCCAGCGCGACCTAACCCGGAGGTGTCTCCTGACCCTCGTCATCTGATACTGTGTATATAAGGCATCCTCCCCAGTGGGTAGTGCCTGTTCATTGTATCCTCATAGCTAGTCTGCCCATGCTAGTTGTCAGGTCCCCATACTTAGCAGTTACCTGTATTGTCCCATGACCTTGTCTTTGGTCCTGCCTAGTATTTTCCATGCACCCACCTGTGTCCAGTCAGTGTCCTCTAGACCCTGCCTGCACCTTCCGTACTCCAGTGGCTTCTGCAACCAGCCTGCATCCATCCACACCAGCTTCTGTCTAGTCTACTCTAGCTCCTTATCTCCATCCTGTGGCGCTACCTGATGTGGTATCAGGATCTCCCGGGGCTGCATCCTGATGAACTACCTATCAGCAATATTTCTGCTTCCACCTCCTGTGGTTGTGGTGAAGTCTCGGTGGCTGCTCAGGTTCACTCCTCCGTGTCAGTGAACGGTTTCGCGGATCAGTGGACCCACTTCCTCCTCGTCCGGTTTTCCGGACGTGACAATTATGGTGATGTCCGCACAACTTTCTTCAAGGACATATCAGCCTTTTCTGGCTGATGCAGTCTTCTGAAATGTGTAAAATAGCTGCAAATATTAAAATTTTCCAAATTCTGCAAATTTCTAAACATTTGATACAAATTCGGTTTGCATCGAATCGATTTTCTGATCTTTAATTCTTTGGTCCTTTAGTCTTTTCATATCCGATATGACTCTGACCTAAGATCCCTAATATGTGCGCTCTAAAAATGTATGAATTTCTTACTCAAAGATCATTTTCTTAAAGACCTCAACACCCAACGGCGAGCCACAAATCCAATTTCATGGTATTATCTAGTGTGGTTTCTCCGCTAGGAAGTAATTTGCCTTTAATGGAACTGGTAGCGCTTCTCATTATAATACATTGCCTATGGGAATTTCACCAAGCTAATATATTTAAAATTCTTGAACTATGTAAAATGCCTTTAGCCTAATAGGATATGGAATAGAGCAATGGGCGAATCTTCTAGACGCAGTTTGTATTCTAAAAACAAGACTAAGGGGCTCTATTCAAATGTCTACTTTATAGAAAAATAGAATACTGAATATCTTAGCGATGACTGTTAGGCGGGCTTTGCACGTTGCGACATCGCAAGCCGATGCTGCGATGTCGCACGCGATAGTCACCTCCCCCGTCGCAGGTACGATATCTTGTGATAGCTGGCATAGCGAAAATTATCGCTACGCCAGCTTCACATGCACTCACCTGCCCTGCGACCATCGCTCTGGCCGGGGACCCACCTCCTTCCTAAAGCCTGCTTTACACACTTCAATAGATCTTTCAATCCGTCGTTGGGGTCAAGTTGTAAGTGACGCACATCCGGCATCGTTCGTGATGTATTTGCGTGTGAAACCTACATGCGATCGATATTGAACGAAAATACGGTGATCGCATACACGTCGTTTATTCCTCATACATTGGACGTTTGGTAGTACGAAACTAGTCAATTGTAACGTGTGACATCCATCATACGATTTTGATGTCTGAGGCTATGTGCGCAGGTGTGCGCTCTGCACCGCAGCTTAAAAAAGGTCTGCTTCAGAGCGCAGCTGACAAGCTGCGTTCTGGAGCGCCTCACAATGTCTGTCATGCACTAATCTCTGTCAGTCCGTCACTATCTCTGTCCCTCACTCTCTGTCCATGTCAGTCTATCCCTCTTACCCCCTCTCTCATATACTCACCGATCCCCGATCTCCAGCGCAGCGCTGCACGGCATTCACACTGCTCCGGCGGCTTTTACTGTTTTGAAAAAGCCGGCCGCCCATTAAACAATCTCGTATTCCCTGCTTACCCCGCCCACCGGCGCCTATGATTGGTTACAGTGAGACACGCCCCCCACGCTGAGTGACAGGTGTCACACTGCACCCAATCACAGCAGCCGGTGGGCGTGTCTATACTGTGCATTGAAATAAATAATTAAATAATTAAAAAAAACGGCGTGCGGTCCCCCCCAATTTTAAAACCAGCCAGATAAAGCCATACGGCTGAAGGCTGGTATTCTCAGGATGGGGAGCTCCACGTTATGGGGAGCCCCCCAGCCTAACAATATCAGCCAACAGCCTTCCAGAATTGCCGCATACATTATATGCGACAGTTCTGGGACTGTACCCGGCTCTTCCCGATTTGCCCTGGTGCGTTGGCAAATCGGGGTAATAAGGAGTTATTGGCAGCCCATAGCTGCCAATAAGTCCTAGATTAATCATGTCAGGCGTCTATGAGACACCCTCCATGATTAATCTGTAAATTACAGTAAATAAACACACACACCCGAAAAATCCTTTATTGGAAATAAAAAACACACACACATTCCCTGGTTCACCACTTTAATCAGCCCCAAAAAGCCCTCCATGTCCGGCGTAATCCAGGATGGTCCAGCGTCGCATCCAGCGCAGCTGCATGGAGGTGACCGGAGCTGCAGCAGACACAGCCGCTCCGGTCACCTCCACGCAGGTAATGAAGACAGCCGCGCGATCAGATCAGATCGCGCTACTCACCTCAGTTGCTGACTGGAGCTGACCGGAGCGGCGGTGAGTAGCGCGATCAGCTGAGCTGTCACTGAGGTTACCCGCGGCCACCGCTGGATCCAGTGACAGCGGGTAACCTCACTGACAGCAGCTGATCGCGCGGCTGTCTTCATTACCTGCGTGGAGGTGACCGGAGCGGCGGTGTCTTCTGCAGCTCCGGTCACCTCCATGCAGCAGCGCTGGATGCGACGCTGGACCATCCTGGAGTACGCCGGACATGGAGGGCTTTTTGGGGCTGATTAAAGTGGTGAACCAGGGTATATGTGTGTGTTTTTTATTTCCAATAAAGGATTTTTCGGGTGTGTGTGTTTATTTACTGTAATTTACAGATTAATCATGGAGGGTGTCTCATAGACGCCTGACATGATTAATCTAGGACTTATTGGCAGCTATGGGCTGCCAATAACTCCTTATTACCCCGATTTGCCAACGCACCAGGGCAAATCGGGAAGAGCCGGGTACAGTCCCAGAACTGTCGCATCTAATGTATGCGGCAATTCTGGGCGGCTGTTGGCTGATATTGTTAGGCTGGGGGGCTCCCCATAACGTGGAGCTCCCCATCCTGAGAATACCAGCCTTCAGCCGTATGGCTTTATCTGGCTGGTTTTAAAATTGGGGGGTACCGCACGCCGTTTTTTTTAATTATTTAATTATTTATTTCACTACACAGTATAGACACGCCCACCGGCTGCTGTGATTGGGTGCAGTGTGACACCTGTCACTCAGCGTGGGGGGCGTGTCTCACTGTAACCAATCATAGGCGCCGGTGGGCGGGGTAAGCAGGGAATATGAGATTGTTTAATGGGCGGCCGGCTTTTTCAAAACAGTAAAAGCCGCCGGAGCAGTGTGAATGCCGTGCAGCGCCGGGGATCGGTGAGTATATGAGAGAGGGCAGCTCAATTCACTTACTCAGGAGATTAGCGGTCACTGGTGAGTCTTCACTGGTGACCGCTAATCAGGACGCGACACAGACAGAGCCGCAGCATGACCATGAAGTCGGGTGAGGTTCACCCGAGTTCATTCTGACAGTGCGGCTCTGTCTGTGTCTGCTGTCATCTGCCATTCAGCTCTGCTACATGGCAGTATGTGTCTGCTGTTAGCGGCCATGTAGCAGAGCTGAATGGCAGATGACATAGTAAAAACACATCCCTACACATTACACACGCTTGGCAAGTCAATAAATAAAAAAAAAAAAGGGTGCCCAATGCATACGTCACAGAACACATGATCTAAAGGATCGCACACAAAATTGATCAATTTAACATAGACTACTGACGCACGTGTGACAGCAAATGAACGACCTACGTGCAATCTCATTCAATCGCATATGCGACCTGGGCGTGTCACATCGCATACGAGATCGCATACCTAATTGTAAGGTGTAAAGCTGGCTTAAGGGGGCGTGTTGTGCGGCGTCATAGCGACGTCACACGGCAGGCGGCCAATAGCGGCGGAGGGGCGGAGATGAGCGGGACGTAAACATCCCGCCCACCTCCTTCCTTCCGTATAGCCGCCGGCGGCAAGTAGGAGATGTTCCTCGCTCCTGCGGGTTTACACTCAGCAATGTGTGCTGCCGCAGGAACGAGGAACAGCATCGTAATTATGAAAAAGTCGGAGACTGCAACGATGATACGATAACGACGCTTTTGCGCTCGTTAATCGTATCATCTAGGATTTACACACAACGATGTCGAATGTGCGTCACTTTCGATTTGACCCCACCGACATCGCACGTGCGATGTAGCAACGTGCAAAGCCGCCCTTACTGAGAAGTCTAGGGGCAACCAGTGTGCAATGGGTAACCAACCTAGGTGCGGTCATTACACTTTCTATAGATCTTTACCGAAAATAGTGTTGGGTTTGACTGCTTTGAGCCTTCCAGAGAAGATGAGATCAGGGGATTACTTGTATAAACTTTGCTTAAAGGGAACCTGTCACCAGTGTTTTCCCTTTTTAAGCAAAAGTATCACCTTCTGCAGCTCCTGTGCTGCATTCTATGAAGGTGCACCTTGTTGCTGGCCCCCCTTGCAGACCCCTATAAAATCTTACCGTTTCCTTTGCAAATGACTTGTGTTCGCCAGATGGGCGGGCTCTATTTAGGCTCCTGTCCCCCCTCCTGCCGCTGTTTGCCGTCCTCCTGTCATGATTTACATGGATGACGACACCCCCGTCATCGTCCACTCTGCTGGCGAAGTCTCGCGCAGGCGCAGTTTGCTGTGCCCCTAACGCGGGCCTGATTAGAAAGTTTCCCTCGCTGTGCCGGTGATGTATTTGCGCAGGTACGAGATTATTGGTTGTGTACGAGGATGATGCTGGTGAGGTCATGCACAGCGCCGCCCATAATATCGCGCCTGCGCAAATACATCACCGGCGCGAGCGAGGGAAACTTTCTGCTCAGGTCCGCGATAGGAGCACAGCGAACTGCGCCTGCGCGAGACCTAGTCACAAAGTAAATTGATTCTATAATAGAATTAGCATAAAAAACAGAGGGAGGAGATAACCCCAGCTATCAGCTGCTGCAGCTGCTGTCATTCAAAAAGCTGCTCATTTTACAATCTTTACTTGCTTATGTTTCAAAACCTATACATCCGAGCTGACCACTATAGGTATGTATAGAATCAGTATCATAGCGCCAGTATAGCACTGGCTTTAGGTTATATAGGAAAATCCTGATGATTGGTGTGCTTTAAAAAGATTGAGTCCAAGAATATTGTTTTCTAAGTAGGGTTTCTGTGGAGATGAAGCTGCTCTTTGTACTTGCATACTATCCTCGACATAGGGGAGTGGAGTTAAATTAATTTGTAGTCTCCTTCCAAGTGGCCATAGTAGATTCTGTGTACAGATAGTGCTGTGGATGCACTGTGGAATCAGTCTACTATACGACCATTGGAAAGACACTACACAGGACAGCTCCCAACCATATGCACAATATCATACAACAGAGACCTTCCTTATCTTGATGGAAATCACAGTTAACAAACAAGAGAGAAAGGATGAGCTCAAGGATGGTCAGACAACCAGAGCACCCTCCGAGGTGCACAGGGTGCTACAATATAATGGACCTAAAAGCTCCAAGAGAAAACAGCCTAATGTGGAGGTGTCTTTGGAGCCCAATACTCACCACTAGGGTCTATTTCTTGGATGTGTCATGATTTTTCCACTCAGTGTCATTTGGGGCGCAGTGAGTGACAGCTCAGCCATCCAATAGAATCAGGGGGCTTGATGGGCTGTCAGTATTGTGATTGACAGCTCTTCCACCCAATTTGAGGCAGGGGCATGCTGGGCTGTCAGTATTGTGATTTACAGCTCTACCACCCAATCTGAGGCAGGGGTGTGCCGGGCTGTAAGTATTGTGATTGACAGCTCTACCCCCCAATCTGAGGCAGGGGTGTGCCGGACTGTCAGTATAGTGAGTGACAGCTCTACAACCCAATCTAAGGCAGGGGCATGCCGGACTGTCAGTATTGTGAGTGACAGCTCTACAACCCAATCTGAGGCAGTGGCGTGCTGGGCTTTCAATATTGTTTTTGACTGTTCTACTATCCAATTTGAGGTAGGGGCGTGCCAGGCTGTCAGTATTGTGAGTGACAGCTCTACAATCCAATCTAAGGCATGGGTGTGTCAGCTGTCAGTATTGCTACTGACAGCTCTAGCACCCAATCTGAGGCAGTGGCATGCTGGGCTGTCAGTATAGTTATTGGCAGCTCTGCCACCTAATCTGAGGCTGGGGCATGACGGGCTGTCAGTATTGTGAGTGACAGCTCTAGCACCCAATCTGAGGCAGGGGCATGCCAGGCTGTCAGTATTGTGAGTTACAGCCCAGCTGCCCAATCTGGCCACGTCTTCTGGTTTTCTTCCAAGTGCCGGCCATTCGGAATGATTATCTGGCTATTTAGCTGGTTGACAATGGTCAGACCATCGTCAGTCGTAGCTTTTCTCTGTGGAATGTGTGCCTTATGTTTTGCTATCCTGATCCTTTGCTGCCTGATTTTGAACTTTACCTTTTGACTACTCTTTTGCCGAGCCCCTTTGTCTCTATACGTATAGTTTGGATTTGACCACTGACTGTGACCTGTTTACTCTTTTGCCTTACCCTTTTACTTTTACGTGCTCTCCCGGTATTTGACCCTGGACTCCTTGACTCTTCTGTCTCACGGCTTGCCTAGAAAAGTGACGACAAACAAAGGACAGCTGAGTCCTTATTACTTATTAGATCCTATTCATATCCTGTGTGTGCAACGGCAATCCCATAGATTACAGTACATTTAATAGTGGACAGTTCATATAGAAAAGAAGGCTTGGTCCTCAGAATTATTTGCCCTGAGTGAACCCACGGAAACCCAGCCTGACATTGATTGAGTCCAAGCGTGACAACACTCTTCTTTACTTCAGTTGGTAAGGAAGTTAGAAATAAATCCTTACAATGGCATGGGACATGTTGGAAGTCAAGAATCACCATAAGTCAAAGGGAAATGAACATTTCTATCTATAGATGTGTTGTTCCTTATTTTTCCTCTTGGATCCTTATACCCTGAGATGTGTGATGTAAGAAGACTAAAGGGGGCTTTACACGTTAGCTATATCGCTAGCAATTTCTAGCGATAGCGAGCGTGTAAGTACCCGCCCCCGTCGCGCATGCGATTGTTTGTGATCGCTGCCGTAGCGAACATTATCGCTACGCAGAGTCACACATACTTACCTGGTCGGCGGCGTCGCTGTGACTGCCGAACAATCCCTCCTTCAAGGGGGAGGGACGTTCGGCATCACAGCGACGTCACCGCAACGTCACACAGCGGCCGGCCAATCAATGCAGAGGGGCAGAGATGAGCAGGACGTAACATCCCGCCCACCTCCTTCCTTCCGCATTGTGGCCGGCGGCAGGTAAGGAGACGTTCCTCGCTCATGCGGTGTCACACATAGCGATGTGTGCTGCCGCATGAGCGATGAACCACGACGCTAAACAACCCTTACCGATTTTTGACTTTGGGACGACCTCTCCATGGTGAACGATTTTCACCATTTTTGAGGTCGCCTAAGGTCGCTGGTCAGTATTACACTCTGCGATATCGTTAATGACGCCGGATGTGCGTCACTAACAACTTGACCCCGGCGACCAAACATTAACGATATCGTAGCGTGTAAAGCCCCCTTAACTTTGGAAAAAAAATATAATTTGGTGATATGTTGGGAATTATTTATGTTAGAAGTGTCTTCACATGGCCACTGTCATGCTATGTTTGGCTCTGCACACACCTGTGGGCACAGCGTCATCAGACTCTGTTCACACCACAGAGTCCGACAAGCAACCTTAGGCTTCTGGTTTGTTCAGCCTGAGCCGGACGTTGGCTGGTTCAGGTTCACTGGTCTAATTCCTGCAGACTGTTGAGCAGGACCTAAGAGCTCAGGTTGCTAATTGCCTTGTGCAGCTGTCTCCTCCATATTTAAAGCACGGCTTCCTTCCTGTATGTGCCAATGATAGCTTCAGCTTTAGCTCCAGCGATCCCGGTCTTGGTGATTTTCCTGTTTATGGTGAACCATGTTGGGCTTCTGAGTGGTGTGAGAGTTCCCCTGTTGTGTGTTACTTCCTCCTTTTCCATTGTTTCCCATTACGCATATTGTCTCTCCTGTGTGTATTGAGTGCTGCATGTACGAGTTTCCATTCTCCCTTTATGGGGTTTTGTCTTTGTTTTCCTGCCCGTCCTGAGGGTGTGGGAGAGGGGGCATAAGATCAGGGCTTGGACAGGAGTTAGGGTCACGCTGGGGGCTTGGATCTGGCTACCATCAAACCTACCTTTGAGGTAAGGGACAGTGCAGGGACTGAGCTTAGGGGCACCTGTCCCGTCATTACGTACCCCATGACACTGGTTGTAATGTGCAATGGAGCCAGTCATGGGTTTTGCTAGCATGTCACGATAATGTATTCAGTTAGAATCCTGAGAAATTCGAGCCCTTAGGAAATGAACAGATGTTTCCTCCTTTACCTTTCTTCACATTTCACTTTGTACAAATTGTGCAAAATCTACAGTAGAACTTTGCTTTGCACGATGCATTCTACCAGTTCTTACGGACTTATCCACTGTCTGCGCCGGCGCTAGGACTCTGCTGATTTGCTCTTTTTATTAATTAGCCGATGTTCTGTATTTGTTTTATTTCTTCATGTAAATTAACATAATAATTTAGCGCAGCATTGTAATACGGTTTTCAGACCTCATATTCATCACCGGGCAGATGGCTTACATTCCTCATAGTAATGACTTCCTCGGATAAAAGGAATATAAAACAATGTAGTCATGAAAATGGAACATGGCAATAAAAAATTGTTCTGGCAACAGGCGAATGTATCCGAACCTAAATTTAGCTTTTCCGCACATCATAAAACAAAAACAATCCAAACTTACCGCCGGGGCTGGTGCTGCGTACCCTGTGTATCCAGACTATGCTATATCACGTGATTGGCTGCAGCCTTTCCGTATTCCATCACACTGCAACTAGTCTTAAAAAGTCAACCCTTCAACAGAAAAATAAAAAGTTATGGATCTTGGAAAAAGGGTAGGAACAAAAAAGTGCAAAACGAAAAATGACCAAGTCCTTAGGGGTTAAAGGGGCTGTCAAGAGTTGCCCACACCTCTCTGATTTTACTTACAAAGGACTACTATGTTCTAAGACGACCATCCTTTTGTTCAACCGGATCTCCAAGTATTGCTATACATAGACTGTCACTAGAACATCTCAGTAAATGAGTATTATATGAAGGGAATCTTTCAGCAGGTTTTTGCTATTTAGTCTGAGAGCATGTATGTAGGGGTTGAGAGCCTGATTTCAGTGATGTGTCACTTATCAGGCTGTGTGCTGTAGTTTCAATTTAATAAGTGTTTTCAATACAATCAGTGGGAGATTATCACCACAAGACTAGGTGTCTCATGCCAGGTAGTCTGATTAATTTGTGCAACCCCCCAACTTACCATTACCACCACCCCTGATTGGCCGCTTGTTGACAATGTACAGTGTACATGGGAAGCTGCCAATCAGTGGTGGAGGTGCGGTTATACACAACGCAATATTGTGTCCATTGCTACAGCAGAGAAAACGGGGATTTTACCAAAACTACAATAAGTAGCCCAGTAAGTGATACATCACTGGAATCGGGGTTTGTGCACCTTCATCATGCTGCTGTCAGATTATATAGCAAAGTCCTGCTGACAGGTTCCCTTCAAAGGCAGCAAATATAGATCTGATTACTTTTCCTTTCCCTTGTAGCTAGGCCTTAGAAATAAGCAGGAGGTTTCAGATATTTAGATATTTTCATCCAATCATTATTGTTTCATATCAAGTAACAATAGTGCACCAGAACAAAGATTGGAATGAGACCCAAATAAAATTTCCATGTGTCCTTCCATTATGAAGGGGCATCACGACTGAGTCCTAGACCCCCTGGCATTTTCTCTGACTAATACCCTGCTTGTTACACCTATATGGCTATATAAGCGTATACCAAAGCATACCCAGGGGGTCAGGAGGGGTATTTGCCCCTCATGCAGCTGACAGGGGGCGCCATCGGGTTGCCTGATGTTGTCGACCGAGGTGTATTCCCAATGGCTGCATTTTGCTGCCCCCCCATAGTCAGAGTCGGCCATTCTCTGAACCGGCTGTAAAATGGATCGAGCTAACAGAAAGCGCAGCGCACCTGCCCCCAGTAATCAATTGCACTTGTGTCTTTCAAGCCCTAGTACAAATGAAGCCCTGACCGCAGGCGCCACAGAGGTGCGCACAGTGTTGGTGGTACGTGCTACAATAGAGCTGAAGACATCGAAAATATATTGTAATTGGGGGGTCATTTCAGGACATAGTTTGGGGAGCAGGGGGGGGATGGTTGCTGACACAGATTAGGGAGCGAGGATGGAAGGGGGGAATTTGAGGTCAGTTTGGAAAGCAAAACAAGGGATAGATGCAGACAGTATGGGGAGCGAGGGGAGAATAGGTGCGGACAGCATGGGGAAGAAGGGAGGGAAGGGGGTGGACAATATAGGGAGTGATGGGGGATGTATGAGAACACAGTACGGGGAGTGAGGACCGGGAGGATGGATGTGGACTCAGTATGGTGAGCAAGTGGAGGATGGGTGCAAACAGAGTATGGTAAACAGGGGTAATGTATGCAGACACAGTATTGGGGAGCAAAGGGGATGGGATGGATGCGAACACAGTAAGGGGAGCAAGGTGGAAATCTATGTGGATACAATATTGGGGAGTGAGGGGGATGGAATGGGGACAGACTCAGTATGGTGTGCGAGTGGGGGAGAAATTTGAAGACACTGAGTGAGGGGGGATGGAAGATGAAACAGTATGTGAGGGAGGATTGGTGTGAATGCAGTATGGGGACCAAAGGGAGCACGTATGATGAAACAATATAAAGGGATTGTATCCATACATAGTATGGAGAGTGAGGGGGAAGGGGGAAATTTGAGGATACAGGATGAAGAGTGGGGGAGGGATGGGTGCAGACACAGTATGGAGAGCAAGGACGGACATGTATGAGAAGGGGATGTGTGAATACACAGTATGGGGAGTCATGAGTGCAACACAGAGGTGGACATCGCCCCCCCCAAATCAGTTGCTGTTCCCTGTACCAGTGGCGGGTGCGAAGCTTTACAGCTCCATCAACTGTACAGTGCAAGTGTTAGGGTACTGCACATCTGCCCCTATTCAAATCGATAGGAGGTGCATTTGCAATTCTACGTCGTGGCCACAATACGGTTGACAGAGCCGTGCTGTGTAGCTCCATAACTGAGCACTCCCGGTGAACATCGGCTCTGGAAACAGCTGGTCATTGATGGTATCGATCAAGTATCGATATCCTATTCTAAGTATAGGCTATCAATATAAAGTTCCTCTCTAACAAATAATAATAAAATAAGAATTAATAAAAAAAAAATAATGATGAAATAACAATAAAATTTAAAAAGTAGCAATTCCAATAAAACATATTAAAAAAGAATAAAAATTGTAATAAAAAATTAATGATTAATAACAAAAACATAACAATAATAATTTAGAATAGTAAATTCCATGATTTATTATTGGACTGATGGAGAACATATGTAAGAGTCGTATAGTTTATCTATCACGGTGTTAGAAAATAACCGCCGGTGGCCGTGCTAGACGGTGAATGATAATGACACATGGCCATTTGATGAACACTACTCTGCAGAGAAAATATTTTTCAGGATAAATGGTCTATAATCTAAAATTATTCACAGCAGCATAATGGGAAGATCTGCATTTCTGGAGAGCGGAGCCGCCCAGACAGCGTACAGCAGTAGATCAGACTAGGACACATTAGCCTGTAAGTACATTGTGCACGGCTTAGCCAGGCGAGATCTGGTCTTAGTGATATATGTTCCTTCCTCTTGTAAATGGAATATTTAGTGATGGTAAGAAAAGCTCCCATCTGCTGCACGTAAAACGCTGCTCTACTCTGCAAATGTCTATTCATGCCTCAAGGGTTATTAGATAACTAACTCCGATTATGGTGGAATCCATGCAGAGAATACGGTGCTTAAAAATAAAAAAAAATCTGACTTTGATATTTAGGATACATTTTCAAATTATGAAAGTAAATAAAACAGGTTACCGGTAATCTATTATATAGATCTATTATATAAAGCTGAGTGTATGTTTGTATTTATGTGTGTATGTCCGCTAAAGAATTTCGCACCATCGCATTTACAATCACAACATTTTGCACAGACACCCCATGTGACTCAGGGAACATCATAGACTATGTTTTGAGGGGAAATTTTAACCCCGTGCTTTACAGTTATTTGCCAAAAAAACTGCCTCCATTAAAGTCAATGGAGCTGGGAGCCACAGTGCAGCCAGAACTTCAGGAGAATGCGCAGCCTTGCCCTTAAATGGAATGTTGGCGTGTCACAATGCAGCCAGGGAGAGAGACAGACAGAGACAGACAGGGAAAGAGACAGGCAGGGAAAGAGACAGACAGAGACAGACAGGGAAAGAGACAGGGAAATAGACAGAAAGAGACAAAGAAAGAGACAGACAGGGAAAGAGACAGACAGGGAAAAAGACAGACAAACAAACAAACAGACAGACAAACAAACAGACAGACAAAGAGACAAAGAGACAGACAAAGAGACAGACCCACAAAGAGACAGAAACAGGGAAAGAGACAGACACAGGGAAAGAGATAGACAGGGCACGATAGAGAGACAGACAAAGACAGCCAGGGAAAGAGACAGACAGGGAAACAGACAGACACAGATAGATACAGACAAAGAGACAGACACAGACAAAGAGACAGACACGGAAAGAGACAGAAACAGGGAAAGAGACAGACACAGGGAAAGAGATAGACAGGGCACGATAGAGAGACAGACAAAGACAGCCAGGGAAAGAGACAGACAGGGAAACAGACAGACACAGATAGATACAGACAAAGAGGCAGACACAAAGAGACAGACACGGAAAGAGACAGACACAGGGAAAAGACAAACACAGGGAAAGAGATAGACAGGGAAAGATAGAGAGACAGAGACATACAGGCAAAGAGACAGAAAAAGACAGACAGACAGGGAATGAGATAGACAGACACAGACAGACAGAGAGAGAGAGACAGAAAGGGAGAAAGAGGGAGATGGGGAGAGAAACAGAAAGACAGTTATTATCCTTGGCAACGCCGGGTACTACAGCTAGTGAGGAATAAAAAAAGAGCAAAAATACCATTTCTCAAATTTGGTGGAGAATGCGGACAGAAAAAAGTTAGATCTCTTAACTAAGAGTAAAAAGAAATTAAAGTTATAAAGTTGATAAAGTAAAACAAAATAGAATAAATGAAAGAAATGAAAATAATTAAATAGATAAAGTAAAACAAAAAATAAAGGATAAGTAAAGAAAGAGCGGGATTTATATTCCCTAACGAGGCATAGAAGAAGGCAGCGTTCGGATGAATGGCTGGCGTGTTTGGCTGGCGATGGTTTCCACTCCGGAGACCTCTGAACCTAATATTTAAGCTGTTGTCTACAATGAAAGCGTTTTATTAGATAAATACACATAATTGACATATAAACATCCTTTTACCAACTCTCCAGGAATATCTGGACGGCTCCCAGAAAAGGAAAGACTTTATGAAGACCTTCCAGAGTTGATAAATGTCTCCCAGAGATAAATATTTTTCAAAATTGTGCTCGACACCGAGATGCTTCATCATTCGATAGAGCCCCGGAATGAAGTTGTACTTTGTGGATAAGTGGAACAGATTTTCCAAGGGACACGGCCTGAAATGAAAAGCTGTGGTGATTAGAGATGAGCGAACCCGAGGTTCGGTGTTCGGATTTGGAGCTCGGATTCTTTACGTATGCCGACCACTCTCGCGAGCATCGCTGTGCTCGGTACACTCGGTGCTCGGCCAGGTGCAGTGTTTGATCGGCTTGCACTGGGGGGAGTAACAACAGCGTGATCGAATGTAGTGTGCACCGAACAAAAAAAATGGAAAAAGTCCAACCACCCTCCCCCGGAAGTGATCTGTTTATGGCTGGCTGCATGTGGGTAGAGACTCAAACTGCCCAATTAGTAATTTCCATTGGGGTTCAGGTCAAGTCTAAATCCCAAACCGAATTTTATCAAAAATCCAGCTAAACCCACTGAACTGAACTTCCACGAGTCCGCTCATCACTAGTGGTGATATGTAAAAAATCGGTGCACTAAATTTCCCTAGGCAGCCAACTCCAAAATTTAGCAAATATCCACAGGTTCCTTTGTCCTACAGGTTTACTTTGCCTTTAGGTAATCTGTGGCCAAAGCTATTGAAATCCATTATGATAAAACATGATCCCTCTGAACAAGTACCAGGCTTATGTGTCCGTCTTCACTGATGCTCTCTAATTTCATTCATGATTCTCTGCTGGTCAGAATAGATGATGTTACGGGTCGTAGAGGTTGGAAAATTCACTCCACTGCATTAAAGAGGTTGTCCACTACTTTTACATTGATGGTCTATCCTTAGGATAGGTCATCAATGTCTGATTGGCTGGGGTCCAACACCTGGCACCTTTTCGGTGCTGGCGGCAGGCAGCTAAAAATGCTCGGCTCTGGAGCTGCTCTGTCCCCTGATAGTGGTGGTGGCTGGGTACTACACATCCACCTCCTATTGATTTGAATGGGATGTGCAATACCTGGCCTTGGAAAATGGGGAAGCTCCGGAACTGAGCATTTCCGTCCACCCACTGCTGCTGTCGACACCAACAACAGCTTTTTTGGCGGGGCTGCCGGGTGTAGGACCTCAGCAGATCAGACATTGATGACCTATTCTAAGTATAGGCCAGCAATGTAAAATTAGTGAATAACTTGTCACCGTGCGACACACGCATTCAGATCAACGGGCATCTGACACACTACAAGAAACACCACAAAGGGGGGACACTGAGGACACTTTAACAGTGGTTCCTACAGCTAGGTAGAGAGGTGAGGGGACACCTATTGAACTCAACTCAAGCTGTTAGCTGAGCTCCCTAGCATCCCCGTTTCAACCCGTTGCCTAGCCGGATACCTAATCCCTCACTAGCCCTGCAAATACCCTGGCTAGTGAGATAGTTGGCGGGAGACAGTAGTCCCCTGCTACATAATGAACACAGAGGGAAAAGGAAAGACAGACAGGGGGATAAACAGCAGGATACAAACACCAAAATCCACAGCTGCAGCAAGACTCCAAAGTAGACGTTGGCTGGGCACAGGGTAATTACTCAGCAGCTCCTTCCACCAGGATGGCCAGAATAGAATGAATTCTATCAACAGCAAGGACTGCTGGGAATCCCCACTATAGGGGTGTGGGCTCAAAGCAGCTACAGCTGATCTGCAGTGTTACGAGATGCTGGCAACAAAACTGACATTAACTCATGAGACGCCCAAGGAAAGGAATCTTTGTTTAAATGAGGAGTCAAGATTGAAAAGAGAGGCTCCAGTCCAAAACCTGTCACTAGTTTCTAAACAGCAGGGAGACGACTGTGACAACCTCTTTAAAAGGAAACTATCATTAGAAAGTGACCCATTAATTAAATCAGTTTTTTGTGTTAAATGTGTTTTTAAAAAAATGTAAAAAAATGGCAATATTTTATTTATTTTTTTCATATCATAAAATGTATTGACCAAAACCAAAATAAGTAAACTTGCAATTTTCATACTGACCACTGGGAAGATTTTAAACTCTTCCTGTCCTTGCGGAGAGAGTTTTCAGCAGTTACCGTATCATTAGAGGCAGGATTACAGTAACAGATAACAGCACAATATACAGCATCTACCAATCACATCTGACCATAATCCACTTCACAATGACCTCTGCACACGCTCATTAGATGCTTCAACATAAAACATAGGGTCGGGGTTTGACCACTAATGTACATACGAGTTTCCTGAAACAACAGGAAGTTAGAGTTTAAAAAGCCCCAGTGGCCGGTGTGAGAACTGCAAGATTTTAATTTTTAATTAGGATTGTGATCTAAAAAACAAACCATTACCAAAAATGTTTAAAAAATAAATTTAACCCGAAAACCTGATAAAAATAGGTAATTTTCTGAGAATAGCCTCTCTTTAAACAGCGAGTAGAGGAATTGGTGCAGCCTGCATTATTTTACTTGGCCCTATTGTTTTTCTATATGAAGAGTGTAATAATTCCCTGCTGTATGCCTCCGTGAGAGGCGATCTGCTTAGTGCAGGGATTTTGAGGATTATTTCATTTAATTATTTGCATTAGATTCAATTATCAGCCACAGATAAGCACATTTGCTCCATTTTATTCCTTTTATTAAATCAAACAGCAGCCAATGGTTCTCCTGTTATTATGTATCCATTCTATAGAAAGAGCAAACGTAGCAAAGGAAAAAGAAAACAATAAACAATACTTTAAATATTCTATCAATATACGTTAGGTTTTGTGGTTGCATTTTTATCCTGTGTGCAAATGATATGATTTCAACATGGAAACTGTAGTCGGAATAACAGTAAAACAATAATTAAAAAAGCTAGAATAGTAATAATTGTAAATGTGTAACTATTTGAGATGACTTCTTACCTGCCTAGGAAAACAAGAATTGGAACAGGGTCGGCAACCTTTGTGCTGAACCTCATTTAAGGAGGTGCCACAGAAGACTTGGCAACTAAGGGGTACTTTGCACGCTGTGACATCGCTACTGCGATATCGTCGGGGTCAAATCGAAAGTGACGCACATCCGGCGCCGGTAACGACATCGCAACATGTAAAGCCGAGATGCGCCAATAAACGATCGCAAAAGCGTCGTAAATCGGTGATCTGTGTAGCGTCGGTCATTTTCATAATGTCGCACCAATAGGAGATACGATGTTGTTCCTCGTTCCTGCGGCAGCACACATCGCTGTGTGTGAAGCCTCTGGAGCGAGGAACATCTCCTTACCTGCCTCCACCGGCAATGCGGAAGGAAGGAGGTGGGCGGGATGTTTACGTCCCGCTCATCTCCGCCCCTCCGCTTCTATTGGCCGCCTGCCATGTGACAGCGCTGTGACGCCGCACGACCAGCCCCCTTAGGAAGGAGTTGGGTCACCGGCCAGAGCGACGTCGCAGGGCAGGTAAGTGCATGTGAAGCTGCCGTAGCGATAATGTTCGCTATGGCAGCTATCACAAGATATGGCATGTACGATGGGGCGGAGACTATCGCGCTCTGCATCGCAAGCATCAGCTAGCGATGTCGCAACGTGCAAAGTATCCCTTAGGCGGGCTTTGCACGTTGCGACATCGCAAGCCGATGCTGCGATGTCGCACGCGATAGTCCCCGCCCCCGTCGCAGGTACGATATCGTGTGATAGCTGGTGTAGAGAAAATTATCACTATGCCAGCTTCACATGCACTCACCTGCCCTGCGACTGTCGCTCTGGCCAGCGACCTCCTCCTTCCTAAGGGGGCGGGTCGTGCGGCGTCATAGCGACGTCACACGGCAGGCGGCCAATAGCGGCCGAGGGGCGGAGATGAGCAGGATGTAAACATCCCGCCCACCTCCTTCCTTCCGCATTGTGGCTGGCGGCAGGTAAGGAGATGTCCCTCGCTCCTGCGGCTTTACACACAGCGATGTGTGCTGCCGCAGGAGCGAGGAACAACATCGTACCTGTCGCGGCACCGGCATTATGGAAATGTCGGAGGCTGCAACGATGATACGATAACGACGCTTTTGCTCTCGTTCATCTAGGATTTACACACTACGACATCGCAAGTGACGCTGGATGTGCGTCACTTTCGATTTGACCCCACCGACATCGCACGTGCGATGTAGTGTGCAAAGCCGCCCTTAGACTGGAGACCATCATCACCAATTTTACTATTATTTATGTTACAGATTTTATTTAGCGTTGGCAACCTTTGTTCTGCTCATTTTTTATGCAGGTTTCACAGATGACTTGGCGACTAAGACTGGAGAGCATCACTAATTTTACTATTATTTATGTAACAGATTTTATTGGTTAGCCCTTTGCCATTCAGAAGAAGATTATTTAGGATCGGCATCCTTTGTGCTGAACCTCATTTATGGAGGTGCCACAGATGACTTGGCAACTAAGGCTAGAGACCATCACTAATTTTAATCTTAGCTACGTAGCAGATTTTATTGCAGTATTATTAGCCGGTTTTATGAAACTGTTACTTTGTCATTGTATGTTGTTTATTTATTGAGTACTGTGTGATGGTATTTCCATTGACTTGCTTTTTTTGTATGGAATTCTACAGATTATCTTTGTAGTGCTTTATGTAAGTTTATCTCTGAAGTGCATTACATAAGCAGTACTTTGTAGTATTTTAGGTGTATGACGCTTATTACTGTAGGTGATGTACAGTACTGTATCTGATTTGCACCATGGCTCACATGTGATGTCATCAACGTACCTCCCAAACTTCCAAGTTGCAGGGAAAAGCTAAGCCTGCTGTCATATGCCATAAGATATACCGCCCCTAGGCTATGACTGCAATCTCTGCCCCCACAACAATTATGCCCCCTGGCTTTAAAAACAAATTGGTTGGAAATTGAGACTTTTCCAAAGTCACCAATGTGGTATTTGAAAATGTTATTGTGTTACTAAATGCAAGAATTATATTACAGTAGTATATTCAATGTACACTATGTGACAAGATTGTCTTGCCACTATACAGTGCTGGCCAAAAGTATTGGCACCCCTGCAATTCTGTCAGATAATACTCAGTTTCTTCTTGATAATGATTGCAATCACAAATTCTTTGGTATTATTATCTTCATTTATTTTGCTTGCAATGAAAAAACACAAAAGAGAATGAAACAAAAATCAAATCATTGATCATTTCACACAAAACTCCAAAAATGGGCCAGACAAAAGTATTGGCACCCTTAGCCTAATACTTGGTTGCACAACCTTTACCCAAAATAACTGCGCACAACCGCTTACGGTAACCATCAATGAGTTTCTTACAATGCTCTTCTGGAATTTTAGACCATTCTTCTTTGGCAAACTGCTCCAGGTCCCTGAGATGTGAAGGGGGCCTTCTCCAAACTGCCATTGTGAGATCTCTCCACAGGTGCTCTATGGGGTTCAGGTCTGGACTCATTGCTGGCCACTTTAGTAGTCTCCAGTGCTTTCTCTCAAACCATTTTCTAGTGCTTTTTGAAGTGTGTTTTGGGTCATTGTCCTGCTGGAAGACCCATGACCTCTGAGGGAGACCCAGCTTTCTCACACTGGGCCCTACATTATGCTGCAAAATTTGTTGGTAGTCTTCAGACTTCATAATGCCATGCATACAGTCAAGCAGTCCAGTGCCAGAGGCAGCAAAGCAACCCCAAAACATCAGGGAACCTCCGCCATGTTTGACTGTAGGGACCGCGTTCTTTTCTTTGAATGCCTCTTTTTTTTCCTGTAAACTCTATGTTGATGGCTTTTCCCAAAAAGCTCTACTCTTGTCTCATCTGACCAGAGAACATTCTTCCAAAACGTTTTAGGCTTTCTCAGGTAAGTTTTGGGAAACTCCAGCCTGGCTTTTTTATGTCTCGGGGTAAGAAGTGGGGTCTTCCTGGGTATCCTACCATACAGTCCCTTTTCATTCAGACGCCGACGGATAGTACGGGTTGACACTGTTGTCCCCTCGGACTGCCGGGCAGCGTGAACTTGTTTGGATGTTAGTCGAGGTTCTTTATCCACCATCCGAACAATCTTGCGTTGAAATCTCTCGGCAGTTTTTCTTTTCCTTCCACATCTAGGGAGGTTACCACAGTGCCATGGGCTTTACACTTCTTGATGACACTGCGCACCGTAGACACAGGAACTTTCAGGTCTTTGGAGATGGACTTGTAGCCTTGAGATTGCTCATGCTTCCTCACAATTTGGATTCTCAAGTCCTCAGACAGTTCTTTGGTCTTCTTTCTTTTCTCCATGCTCAATGTGGTGCACACAAGGGCACAGGACAGAGGCTGAGTCACTTTAATCCATGTCACCTGCTGCAAGTGTGATTTATTATTGCCAACACCTGTTAGGTGCCACAGGTAAGTTACAGGCGCTGTTATTACACAAATTACAGAAGCATCACATGATTTTTCAAACAGTGCCAATACTTTTGTCCACTCCCTTTTTTATGTTTGGTGTGGAATTATATCCAATTTGACTTTATGACAATTTTTTTTATTTTTTTTTCATTGAAGACCAATTAAATGAAGATAATAATACCAAAGAATTTGTGATTGCAATCATTTCCAGGAAGAAACTGAGTATTATCTGACAGAATTGCAGGGGTGCCAATACTTTTGGCCAGCACTGTATGTCAGTATTATTTAGGCTACAAATTTTAAAAAATAGAAAGTGCAGAGGCTCATCCCATGCTTATTGAGGGCAGTATTTCTATAACCCTCTGCAGTGAGGCAAGTCAAATGTACAGTATATGGTAATGGTAGTATTCTCTTTGTACTATATGTCAGTATTATGTGTGTACTAATATCTGGCGAGGGTGGTGTCCTGTATTAGTTATTGCTCTGGGTTCCATAGTCTATAACATTGACCAAGTGTGGATTTTGATTTTATGCCTTGATTACTAAGGCTACCACTTCTTTACACCACTGCCATGTGGAAAAAGCAGTATACGGTAGTATATTCTTTGCAGTATATGTCAGTATTATGTCTTTACCACTGACCAGTGCAGGCACCTTTGCTTTTTTATGGTTTCTGACATTGAGTGTCCATGTTTATGTGACTTTGCCAATCCCGGGAGCAGCAGAGACTTCACAAAGCAGCTTCATTTCGTCCTTGAAACATAAATATTATAAAATCAGCCGCAATTGACCGTTCTAGAGAGAATTCCCCTCCGCGCTCTCCGGAGTCTTCATGGAGGAAGAGCTTTGTTCTAATTAACTAATTACAATTCCAGAAGCCCTGACTCATGGAGATAAAGTGGAGTCTGGAGCTGAAGGTCACGCGGAGGGGAAGGCAAGGAGCCACAAGAGGAGATTACCGAGCCTTGACATTGACAGCGCAGACATCCACCGCCGCTCCCGGCTCACCTTGTCATCACAGATAAAAGGCAGCAATTTGTAATGTTCTCCTCACTTACAGCCCATTACAGGGGGAACGTCAACATTATATCCAGAAGGAATGGAAAATTCAGACCTGATGGACAATTGATAGTTACAGGCACTGCTATTTGGAAAAGTTATAGGAAATATAAGAAGATACATTATCGATAGATGGATGACTCTATGAGTAGATGGATGAATGGATGGATGGATGGATGGATGACTCTATGAGTAGATAGATGGATGTATGGATGGATGGATGGATGACTCTATGAGTAGATAGATGGATGTATGGATGGATGGATGGATGACTCTATGAGTAGATGGATGGATGGATAGATGGATGACTCTATGAGTAGATGGATGAATGGATGGATGGATGGATGGATGGATGGATGACTCTATGAGTAGATAGATGGATGTATGGATGGATGGATGGATGACTCTATGAGTAGATGGATGGATGGATGGATGACTCTATGAGTAGATGGATGGATGGATGGATGGATGACTCTATGAGTAGATGGATGGATGGATGACTCTATGAGTAGATGGATGGATGGATGACTCTATGTGTAGATGGATGGATGGATGGATGGATGACTCTATGAGTAGATGGATGGATGGATGGATGGATGACTCTATGAGTAGATGGATGAATGGATGGATGGATGGATGGATGACTCTATGAGTAGATAGATGGATGTATAAATAGATGGATGACTCTATGGGTGGGTAGATGAATGGATAGATGCATGGATGGGTAATAGATGGATGACTCTATAGATAGATTGATGGATGGATGGATGGATAGATGAATAATAGATGGATTGGATGCAAGGGTAGATAGATGGATGGATGGATAATAGATGGATGACTCTAAAGCCTGCTTTACACGAGACGATAGATTGTGTGATAGCACAATCGATCGTACCCGCCCCCGTCATTTTTGCGTCACGGGCAATTAGTTGCCCATGGCACACAAACTCGTTTAACCCCCGTCACACGTACTTACCTTCCGGACGACCTCGCTGTGGGCGATGAACGTCCACTTCCTGGAGTGGGCGGGACGTTCTGTGTCACAGTGACGTCACACGGCAGGCGGCCAATAGAAGCGGAGGGGCGGAGATGAGCAGGATGTAAACATCCCGCCCACCTCCTTCCTTCCATTAAGCCGTCGGGTGCCACGGGAGGCAGGTAAAGCTGTTGTTCATCGTTCCCGTGGTGTCACACAGAGCAATGTGTGATGCCACGGAAACGATGAATTACCGCCGCCATTTTAATTAAACAATTTTATGAAACCTAGCGACGTGTACACGACTCACGATTTGTGAGTGATACTGCGTCGCTAGGAGGTGTCACCCGAAACTACGTCGTGCGGTATGCCGCCGGATGTGCGTCACGAAAACCGTGACCCCAACGACATATTGCACAATCTATCGTCTCGTGTAAAGCCCGCTTAAGGTGCACTTTGCACACTACGACATCGCAGGTGCAATGTCGGTGGGGTCAAATCGAAAGTGACGCACATCTGGCGTCGTTCTCGACATCGTAGTGTGTAAAGCATTTTTTATACGATTAACGAGCACAAAAGCATCGTAATCGTATCATCGGTGTAGTGTCAGTCATTTCCGTGATTTGGAAAAGACCGATGTTACGATGTTGTTCCTCGTTCCTGCGGCACCAGACATCGCTGTGTGTGAAGCCGCTGGAGCGAGGAACATCTCCTTACCTGCCTCCACCGGCTATGCAGAAGGAAGGAGGTGGGTGGGATGTTTACATCCCGCTCTTCTCCGCCCCTCCGCTTCTAATGGCCGCCTGCCGTGTGACGTCGCTCTGGCCGGCGACCCGCCTCCTTCCTAAGGGGGCGGGTCGTGTGGCGTCATAGCGACGTCACACGGCAGGCGGCCATTAGAAGCGGAGGGGCGGAGAAGAGCGGGATGTAAACATCCCACCCACCTCCTTCCTTCCGCATTGTGGCCGGCGGCAGGTAAGGAGATGTCCCTCGCTCCTGCGGCTTTACACACAGCGATGCGGCACCAGACATCGCTGTGTGTGAAGCCGCTGGAGCGAGGAACATCTCCTTACCTGCCTCCACCGGCTATGCAGAAGGAAGGAGGTGGGTGGGATGTTTACATCCCGCTCTTCTCCGCCCCTCCGCTTCTAATGGCCGCCTGCCGTGTGATGTCGCTATGACGCCACACGACCCGCCCCCTTAGGAAGGAGGCGGGTCGCCGGCCAGAGCGACGTCGCAGGGCAGGTGAGTGCATGTGAAGCTGCAGTAGCGATAATGTTCACTACGGCAGCTATCACCATGACATCGCAGCTGCGACGGTGGCGGGTACTATCGCGCTCGGCATCGCAACATCGGCTTGCGATGTCGTAGTGTGCAAAGGGCCCCTAAGAGTAGATAGATGGATGGATGGATGGATGGATGGATGGATGGGTAGATGGATGGATGGATAGATAGATAGATAGATAGATGGATGGATGGATGGATGGGTAGATGGATGGATGGATAGATAGTTGGATAGATGACTGAATGGATGGATGGATGGGTGGAAAATAGATGGATGACTCTGTGGGTAGATAGATGGATGGATAATAGATAGATGACTCTATGGATAGTTGGATGGATAAATAAATGGATGGATGTATACATGGATGGATGGATGTATAGATGGATGGATGGATGGATAGATGGATGTATAGATGGATGGATGGATGGATGGATGGATAGATGGATGTATAGATGGATGGATGGATAGATAGATGAGTGGATAATAGATGGATGACTCTATGGATAGATGGATGGATAAATACATAGATGGATGGATGGATAGATCCCTGCTGAGAATTCTTGATAACAAGACATATTATTATTATTAATATTATTATTATTATTATTATTATTACAAAGGGAAGATTTTTTTCAGCGTTTGAGAATATCCTCTGAGTTTTGTCCTAGGTATTATCGAGCTGCTGTCTCTCCGTTCCTTTTGTCCTGACGTGCACATGGTGTAGGGGCTGCGTCTCGGGACCTCTGGACCAGACCGCTCTCCCGGTGGCAGATGGCGGAGTTTGTTGTGCTATTTTATTCCAAACAATTGATATTAGTCCATAGTGTGGGGCGCGGGCAGCAAGTGTTATCTATCTACCAGCAGAGGACGAAGATCCTGCATGATGACTGTATAGATACAAATGGTTCACAGGTGACAGCTCTTTCGCGGTGTTCCTGTGTTCTCAGTGACACTGCACGCTGATGTGTGGACGAGGGGTGGACATATTGCAAGTGCAGCCGGTGCATCTGCACTGGGGCCCAGGGGTAGAGGTTGAGCAGGGCCCGCCGACACTGGCAAGTATTTCAGATGGATATAGAGTATATCCCTCTTCTGCAGTACATGCCACCCGACAGTCAGAGGCCGGCAGCTGACGTCTGAGGGCCTTTGACTGTGGCACTTGACAGGGACGTCACATACTGATGTTGGTTTCATGCCGATGTCAGCTGGTGGATCCTGCACCAGCTGTAGAAGAGGACTCCGCGCGGACAAAAACGGTGCACATAATCCAAGTGATTGTTCCAGGATGAGGCACATTATACCAGAATGGAGCACATTGTTCCAGGATGGGGCACATTACACAAAAAAGGGGACCAGGATGGTGCACATTATACCGGGAAGTTGACCATGATGGGGCACAATATAAGGGGAATGGAACCAGGATGGGGTACAATATACCAGGAAGGGGACCAGGATGGGGAAAATATACCAGGATGGGGCATATCTTACCAGGAAGGGGACCAGTATGGAGCACAATATACCAGGAAGAGGACCAGGACATGGCACAATATGCCAGGATGGAGCACATTATACCACTAAGGGGACCAGGATGGGGCACAATATACCAAGATGGGGCACATCTTATCAGGAAGGGGACCAGGATGGGGCACATTATATCAGGAAGTTGACCAGGATGGAGCACAATATACCAGGAAAGAAACCAGGATGGGGCACAATATGTCAGGAAGCGGACCAGGATGGGGCACAATATACGAGGAAGGGGAATATTATACCAGGAAGGAGACAAGGATGGGGAACATTATACTAGGAAGGGAACTAGGATTGGGCACAACATACCTGGAAAGGAACCAGGATGAGGCACTTTTTATCCAGAACATTACCCCTTCTCCACCAAACTGTACAGCAGGCACAATACCGTCAAGGGGGTAACGCTCTTCTAAAATCACCAAATCCAGACTTATCCATCAGACGCAGATGAAAGTGTGATCCATCACTGCACTGAACATGTCTCCTCTTCAGTCCAGTGTTGGTGGCTTCACACCACTCCATCCAATCTCAGCATTGTGCTTGGTGATATAAGGCTTGGCATTGTGTTTGGTGATGTATGGCATTGCATTGGGCTTGGTGATGTACGACTGCAGCTGCTCGGCCATGAAGCTCTCGGCGGACACAGTGTTTGTGCTGATGTCACCAGAGGAGGTCTGACCTTCGCAGTCATGGGGTCAGCAGAGCGGTGGTGACTTTTCTGCTTCTGCTCCAGTTCATCTCTGAGTTGCTTCCACTTCTCAATAATATCATTCACAGTTGATGGGGGAAGATTTAAGAGGATGAAATTGTCGGAACGAATGAACGGACTAGTTCCCCGGTGGCTCCTACTGCAGGATACTCTGGTATCAGTGAGCTCTGCACCACCGGCCAAGTCTCTCACATGTTAGTGATGGCAGATGGCATGGCGGGAAGTGGGAGGCTATACACTGGAGTCAAGGGGCCAGATGATATACACTGGAGTCAAGGGGCCAGATGATATACACTGGAGTCAAGGGGCCAGATGATATACACTGGAGTCAAGGGGCCAGATGATATACACCAGGGGGCAATAGGGCCGGATGTTATACACTGGGGGTAATGGGGCCAGATGTTATACACCAGGGGGTAATGGGGCCAGATGTTATACACTGGGGGTAATGGGGCTGGATGTTATACACTGGGGGTAATGGGGCCGGATGTTATACACTGGGGGTAATGGGGCTGGATGTTATACACTGGGGTAATGGGGCCGGATGTTATACACTGGGGGTAATGGGGCCAGATGTTATACACTGGGGGTAATGGGGCCGGATGTTATACACTGGGGGTAATGGGGCCAGATGTTATACACTGGGGGTAATGGGGCCAGATGTTATATACTGGGGGTAATGGAGCCAGATGTTATACACTGGGGGTAATGGGCCGGATGTTATACACTGGGGGTAATGGGGCCAGATGTTATATACTGGGGGTAATGGAGCCGGATGTTATACACTAGGGGTAATGGGCCGGATGTTATACACTGGGGGTAATGGGCCGGATGTTATACACTGGGGGTAATGGGGCCGGATGTTATACACTGGGGGTAATGGGGCCGGATGTTATACACTGGGGGTAATGGGGCCGGATGTTATACACTGGGGGTAATGGGGCGGATGTTATACACTGGGGGTAATGGGGCCGGATGTTATACACTGGGGGTAATGGGGCCGGATGTTAGACACTGGGGGTAATGGGGCCGGATGTTATACACTGGGGGCAATGGGGCCGGATGTTATACACTGGGGGTAATGGGGCTGTATGTTATACACTGGGGGTAATGGGGCCGGATGTTATACACTGGGGGTAATGGGGCCGGATGTTATACACTGGGGGTAATGGGGCGGATGTTATACACTGGGGGCAATGGGGCCGGATGTTATACACTGGGGGTAATGGGGCTGTATGTTATACACTGGGGGTAATGGAGCTGGATGTTATACACTGGGGGTAATGGGGCCGGATGTTATACACTGGGGGTAATGGGGCCGAATGTTATACACTGGGGGTAATGGAGCTGGATGTTATACACTGGGGTAATGGGGCCGGATGTTATACACTGGGGGTAATGGGGCTGGATGTTATACACTGGGGGTAATGGGGCCGGATGTTATACACTGGGGGTAATGGGGCCAGATGTTATACACTGGGGGTAATGGGGCCAGATGTTATACACTGGGGGTAATGGGGCCGGATGTTATACACTGGGGGTAATGGGGCCGGATGTTATACACTGGGGGTAATGGGGCCGGATGTTATACACTGGGGGTAATGGGGCCAGATGTTATACACTGGGGGTAATGGGGCCGGATGTTATACACTGGGGGTAATGGGGCCGGATGTTATACACTGGGGGTAATGGGGCCGGATGTTATACACTGGGGGTAATGGGGCCGGATGTTATACACTGGGGGTAATGGGGCCGGATGTTGTACACTGGGGGTAATGGGGCCAGATGTTATACACTGGGGGTAATGGGGCCGGATGTTATACACTGGGGGTAATGGGGCCGGATGTTATACACTGGGGGTAATGGGGCTGGATGTTGTACACTGGGGGTAATGGGGCCGGATGTTATACACTGGGGGTAATGGGGCTGGATGTTATACACTGGGGTAATGGGGCTGGATGTTATACACTGGGGGTAATGGGGCCGGATGTTATACACTGGGGGTAATGGGGCTGGATGTTATACACTGGAGGTAATGGGGCCGGATGTTATACACTGGAGGTAATGGGGCCGGATGTTATACACTGGGGGTAATGGGGCCGGATGTTATACACTGGGGGTAATGGGGCTGGATGTTGTACACTGGGGGTAATGGGGCCGGATGTTATACACTGGGGGTAATGGGGCCGGATGTTATACACTGGGGGTAATGGGGCCAGATGTTATACACTTGAGGTGATAGGGTCAGATATTATACATCAAGGGCAATGGTTCCGGATATTATACACCAGGGGTGAGAGGCCATAGGATATACACTGGGGGGCGAGGGGCTGGATGTTATATACCGGGTGTGAGTGGCCAGATGTTATACATTGGGGGAAATGGGGCTGGATGTTATGTACTGGGGGCAAGTGCCAGAACTCATACACCAGGAGGCAAGGGGACAGAGGTTAGACATTCGAGGGTGAGGGGTGAGATGTTATACACCGAGAGGGGTGATGGTCTTGGTACTATCCTCTATGGTGCAAGGGGCCAGATGCTTTACACCGAGGGGGGGAGATGGTCTTGGTACTATCCTCTGTGGTGCAAGGGGACGGATGTTATACACCAAGGGGGGGCGATTGTCTTGGTACTATCCTCTATGCTGCAAGGCACCGGAGGTTATACAGCGAGGGGGGCGATGGTCTTGGTACTATCCGATATGGTGCAAGGGGCCGGATGTTATACACTGAGGGGGAGGTGATGGTCTTGGTACTATCCTCTATGGTGCAAGGGGCCGGATGTTATACACCAAGGAGGGGGCGATGGTCTTGGTACTATCCTCCATGGTGCAAGGAGCCAGATGTTATACACCAAGGAGGGGGGGAGTGAGGGCCGGATGTTCTACTCCATGGGGCGAGGGGTTGGATGTTAAACACTGGGGCAATGAGAGTGAATGGGAAACCTGAACTCAATGAGCTTATCTATTCCATCACTCTTCTCCATACATTTTATATCTGTCCGCTATCTATTTGTGTATCTATCTATATGTTATTGGCAGTAGTGCAGTTTACCTTTCTATCATCCATCTCTGTACAGTGGGGTTATTTCCGATCTGGCGGTAGACTCGGTGCTGCTGCCCCTTCTCATAGATCGTGACGCGCAGACTCCGCGCCTTTGGCAGCAGAATCTCCCTTTGATTAAGAGCCGTCCCCTCTCAGCCGCAGCGAAGCCGTAAACCGAAGGTCAGATTCTTCACTTTTACCAAAGGGAAATCATTAAACTCTGCAATAAATATTTACAACTATTATTTTTCAGCCGCAGTAAATGACATGAAGTAATACATAGCGGAGCAGAATGTGCGCCTCCCGCCATCGCCGGCCGCCCTCACCGCCGGCGGTTACATAAATATACTTTGTATCATTTCAGCGCAATAGAATCCTTCATTCTGTGGTATTCACCTCCTTCAAATGGATGTTTATGGCTTTGTGTAACGGTCAGGAACGGCCCGGGATCCCGCGTACAGCCTTATGGGGTGTGAATGAAAAACTGGAGAATCTTCACATCTTCAAAAATTTACTGTAAATTACATTCAATAAAAGTATTTAATAAAAATGTGCCCCTCAGATGTCCCCTAGTACAATATGTAATAGGATTTTTATAGGGTTTGCTAAGTTTAGAAAACCTATTTACCTAAACCCTGGCCATGTCCTGGAACCTCATCTCTTTTTGGAGAATGTCTCTCTGGAGGATTTGTCCTATTCTGTATAATGCATACAATATGAATAATCGTGATGTAATACTCCATTTTCCCTGTGGGGGTGCTGCTGGGAAACTTAACAGTTAGTGCAAGAGTGCTGCGAATCACTGGGGTTTTAGCGAGAGGATCACATCCTGATATAGAGAGTGGGAGGATCCCTTCCTGATATAGGGAGTGGGAGGATCCCTTCCTGATATAGGGAGTGGGAGGATCACTTCCTGATATAGATAGTGGGAGGATCTTTTCCTGATATAGAGAGTGGGAGGATCACTTCCTGATATAGAGAGTGAGAGGATCACTTCCTGATATAGAGAGCAGGAGGATCACTTCCTGATATAGAGAGTGGAAGGATCACTTCCTGATATAGAGAGCGAGAATATTACTTCCTGATATAGAGAGCAGGAGGATCACTTCCTGATATAGAGAGCGGAAGGATCACTTCCTGATATAGAGAGCAGGAGGATCACTTCCTGATATAGAGAGCGGGAGGATCACTTCCTGATATAGAGAGCATGAGGGTCACTTCCTGATATAGAGAGCGTGAGGGTCACTTCCTGATATAGAGAGCGGGAGGATCACTTCCTGATATAGAGAGCGAGAGGATCACTTCCTGATATGGAGAGCGAGAGGATCACTTCCTGATATAGAGAGCGGGAGGATCACTTCCTGATATAGAGAGTGGAAGGATCACTTCCTGATATAGAGAGCGAGAATATTACTTGCTGATATAGAGAGCAGGAGGATCACTTCCTGATATAGAGAGCGGAAGGATCACTTCCTGATATAGAGAGCGGAAGGATCACTTCCTGATATAGAGAGCGGGAGGATCACTTCCTGATATAGAGAGCGGGAGGATCACTTCCAGATATAGAGAGCATGAGGGTCACTTCCTGATATAGAGAGCGGGAGGATCACTTCCTGATATAGAGAGCGAGAGGAACACTTCCTGATATGGAGAGCGAGAGGATCACTTCCTGATATAGAGAGTGGGAGGATCACTTCATGATATAGGGAGCGGAAGGATCACTTCCTGATATAGTGAGAATATCCCTTCCTGATATAGAGAGCGAGAGGATCACCTCCTGATATAGAGAGCAGGTTGATCACTTCCTGATATAGAGCACAGGAGGATCACTTCCTGATATGGAGAGCAGGAGGGTCACTTCCTGATATACAGAGTGGAAGGATCACTTCCTTATATAGAGAGCGAGAATATCACTTCCTGATATAGAGAATGTGAGGATCACTTCCTGATATAGAGAGCAGAAGGATTACTTCCTGATATGGAGAGCAGGATGATCACTTCCTGATATAGAGCGCAGGAGGATCACTTCCTGATATAGAGCGGGAGGATCACTTCCTGATATAGAGCGCCGGAGGATCACTTCCTGATATAGAGCGCCGGAGGATCACTTCCTGATATAGAGCGCCGGAGGATCACTTCCTGACATAGAGCGCTGGAGGGTCACTTCCTGATATAGAGAGCGGGAGGATCACTTCCTGATATAGATAGTAAAATGATCACTTCCTGATATAGAGAGCGAGAGGATCACTTCCTGATATAGAGAGCGGAAGGATCACTTCCTGATATAGAGAGCGGGAGGATCACTTCCTGATATAGAGAGCGGGAGGATCACTTCCTGATATAGAGAGCGTGAGGGTCACTTCCTGATATAGAGAGCGGGAGGATCACTTCCTGATATAGAGAGCGAGAGGATAACTTCCTGATATGGAGAGCGAGAGGATCCCTTCCTGATATAAAGAGCGGGAGGATCACTTCATGATATAGGGAGCGGAAGGATCACTTCCTGATATAGACAGTGAGATTATCACTTCCTGATATAGAGAGCGAGAGGATCACTTCCTGATATAGAGAGCGGGTTGATCACTTACTGATATAGAGCGCAGGAGGATCGCTTCCTGATATGGAGAGCGGGAGGATCACTTCCTGATATAGCGAGCATGAGGGTCACTTCCTGATATAGAGAGCAGGAGGATCACTTCCTGATATAGAGAGCGAGAGGATCACTTCCTGATATGGAGAGCGAGAGGATCACTTCCTGATATAGAGAGCGGGAGAATCACTTCATGATATAGCGAGCGGAAGGATCACTTCCTGATATAGAGAGTGAGAATATCACTTCCTGATATAGAGAGCGAGAGGATCACTTCCTGATATAGAGAGCGGGTTGATCACTTCCTGATATAGAGCGCAGGAGGATCACTTCCTGATATAGAGAGCAGGAGGGTCACTTCCTGATATAGAGAGTGGGAGGATCACTTCCTGATATGGAGAGCGAGAGGATCACTTCCTGATATAGAGAGCAGGAGGGTCACTTCCTGATATAGAGAGTGGAAGGATCACTTCCTTATATAGAGAGCAAGAATATCACTTCCTGATATAGAGAGTGTGAGGATCACTTCCTGATATAGAGAGCGGAAGGATCACTTCCTGATATAGAGAGAAGGATTACTTCCTGATATGGAGAGCAGGATGATCCCTTCCTGATATAGAGCGCAGGAGGATCACTTCCTGATATAGAGAGCAGGAGGATCACTTCCTGATATAGAGAGCGGGAGGATCACTTCTTGATATAGAGAGCGGGAGGATCACTTCCTGATATAGAGAGCGGGAGGATCACTTCCTGATATAGAGCGCCGGAGGATCACTTCCTGATCTAGAGCGCCGGAGGATCACTTCCTGACATAGAGCGCTGGAGGGTCACTTCCTGATATAGAGAGCGGGAGGATCACTTCCTGATATAGATAGTAAAATGATCACTTCCTGACATAGAGCGCTAGAGGATCACTTCCTGATATAGAGAGCGGAAGGATCACTTCCTGATATAGAGAGCGTGAGGGTCACTTCCTGATATAGAGAGCGGGAGGATCACTTCCTGATATAGAGAGCGAGAGGATCACTTCCTGATATGGAGAGCGGGAGGATCACTTCTTGATATAGGGAGCGGAAGGATC